>NW_020837949.1:31927731-32017453 GCF_003676395.1 Aethalodelphis obliquidens
ATGGACTTGAGGACACGGGGAGTGGGAAGTGTAAGCGGGGACGACGTGAGAGAGTGGCAGGGACATATATACACTGCCAGATGTAAAATAGATAGCTAGTGGGAAGTAGCTGTATGGCACAGGGAGATCAGTTCAGTGGTTTGTGACCACCTAGAGGGGTGGGAGAGGGAGGGTGGGAGGGAGACGCAAGAGGGAGGGGATATGGGGATATATATGTATACATATACCTGATTCACTTTGTTATACAGAAGAAACTAACACACCATTGTAAAGCAATTATACCCCAATAAAGATGTTAAAAAAATTTTTTTTTAATTTGAAAAAAAAAGAAACAAATGACAGGCTGAGGAAAATAGTCTCTCATAGATCAATAAGAATGAGCAAACACACCAAAATAAAAATAGACAAAGAATATGAAAAGGCAATTTGCACCCCACAAGAAATATGCATAATATATAAAAACAGTTTAAACTCACTAGGAACCAAAAGTAATGCAAATACAAATGATAATATACTGTTTTCCACATAGCAACTTGGAAACATTTTTTAAATGATAATAAGTATTGTTAATGAGGGCTGAATTTCATACTTCAGTATCAGGAAAGTAAATTAATACATCTTTTCTGGAAGGCAACTGGAAAATCTACTAAAATTTAGCTTTTAAAGAGATGTGCATTGAAGAATTATTTATGACAGTAAAATACTGGAGGCTACCTAAATATTCAACAATGAGGAACTAATAAACTATGGTACAGCCACATGAGTCATTAAACACTAAAATGATTAGGAAGAGAAATATCTAATGATATGAAAAGGCATTCACAAAACATTAAGAGGAGAAGTAGATTTATAACACATGTAAAGTAATGATCCACCTCCCTTCATTAAGTATATATTCTCACGGGAAAAAATTGGAAAGATAAACATCAAATTTATCAATCATTATCTGATTATTTTCATAATTATGAAAGAATATACTTATGACAACAAATAAATGATAAAAAGAAAACATGCATATAAAAAAATAGAACAGAGTAAACACACATGCAGGCATACACCCAGAATTTATCATAAAATACAAAGACTACTGGCTTATATACCAAAGCAAAGGCTTAAGATTCTGCCTTTGACAGGGTAAACAAGAGTGTCAAATTTTTGTTTATCTTGATACACTAGAGTCTTCTGGAAATTTTTGGCTTTATACAATTGGCTAAATGAAAAAATTTTCCATATTCAGCATAGAAAATGAAACCTATCCAATGCTCCAACTGTACGTAGTTTTTACAAAAATGTATGTATACCATACCACAGGGGTCTCCAACCCCCAGAACTAGGCCACACAGCAGGAGGTGAATGGCAGGCGAGTGAGCAAAGCTTCATCTGTATTTACAGCTGCTCCCCATCACTCGCGTTACCTCTTGAGCTCCGTCTCCTGTCAGATTATCGGCGGTATTAGATTCTCATCAGAGCAAGAACCCTACTGTGAACCACGCATACGAGCCATCTAGGTTGCACACTCCTTATGAGAATCTAATGCCTGATGATCTGAGGTGGAGCTGATGTGGTGATGCTAGCACTGGGCAGCGGCTGCAAATACAGATTATCATTAGCAGAGAGGTTTGACTGCACAGGGACCATAATAAATCAATGGCTTACAGACTCATATCAAAACCCTATCAGGGCTTCCCTGGTGGCGCAGTGGTTGGGAGTCCGCCTGCCGATGCAGGGGACACGGGTTTGTGCCCCGGTCCGGGAGGATCCCACATGCTGCGGAGCGGCTGGGCCCGTGAGCCATGGCCGCTGGGCCTGTGCGTCTGGAGCCTGTGCTCCACGGCGGGAGAGGCCGCAACAGTGAGAGGTCCACATACCACAAAAAAAAAAAAAAAAAAAAAAAAAAAACCCTATCAGTGAGTGGCAAGTGACAATTAAGCTGCATCTTATGGAGCAGACTGGACATAAGCAACACACGGGTGTCACTGTCTCCCACTGCCCCCAGATGGGACCATCTAGTAAGCTCAGGTCTCCCACTGATCCTGCATTATGGTGAGTTGTATAATTATTTCATTATATATTACAATGTAATAATAATAGAAATAAAATGCACAATAAATGTAATGCACTTGAATAATCCTGAAACCTTCCCCCCTCCCCCCAGTCCGTGGAAAAATTGTCTTCCACGAAACTGGTCCCTGGTCCCAAAAAGGTTGGGGACCGCTGCCATACCGAGAACAGGATCTCAAAAATATTGTTATAGTATCTGTCTACCCTGAATCGTGTTTTTAGATTCAGTGCCTAATTTAAAAGGTTTTGCTTTTGGTATTTTCCTTTGCGTGTTCACTGACTTATTAACTATTACCAGCAATGTCTTCACTAGAAATCTAAGCTCTATTCTTCATGTTGTGTAAGAAAACGATCCTAGACTTGCTGATACAGCAGCAAAAGTAGGTTTAATCCAGAAAATGCAATAATGGAAGACACGTTAAAATAATTTTAATTTCTGAAGTAATGCTTAGAATCTAGGTATCATTTTTAAACATTAGCAAAATATTTTCCTGTGCCCTATAAAAATGAAATTGGTACTTTAAGACTTGCTTATAGCTTATACAGAGAAACAAGTAAATGCAAATAATAGGAGTATTTGTGAAGGTAGGTAGAGATTGTATTTAATGATACAGTAACAGGTAACATTCATAAAGCACTTGCTATGTACCAGGATCTATTCTACATTCTTAACTTGTTTAATTCTCACAATAATTCTATGAAATATGTGCTATTATTGTCTCCATCTTACAATCAAAGAAACTGAGACAAAAAGAATTTAAATAACTTTCCCAGTATCAGACAGCTAGCAAGTGGTAAAACTAGGATTTGAACCAGATAGTTTGACTCCAGAGCCCCCCATCTTATTCATAACCTTAAATAGAAAAGACAGTGTTATAATATGACCTGGCAGTTGATCAATTCAAGCATTGTGACTAGTCAGTATCAACCTACCAAATAAAGTTACAATTTAATATCACCGTAATTTAAGATAAAGCCATTTCTCTAGGCCCCGTATCATAGACACATAATTTAAAAGGTAGAAGGGATCATAGAAACTATACACTTTCACCACATCACACTCATTAGTCACCATAGGATACTGGTTAACTACAAGAAGTAAAGAGGCACCATGTTCACACCAAGAATGAGGAAACTGGGCCCCCTCATATCTAGTTTAAGTTGAAAGTACAAGATCACAGACAATTCCTAACTTACAAATCGATTTTGTTCTAAAATTTCACACGTGAGAACAGACGCATTTTGCCCTAGATACAATATCCTACCAGACATGGTGTTGGATTCCTAGGTTCGCCTTCAAAAGCACATACAATGGTAAATGCTCTTGGAGCACCTCTGGGTTCAATAGTACTGTAAAAGCCTAACCAACCTGCATAACAATGATTTTACAGGAAGAGATGGATCATCTCCTCCATGCAGTCTTGGAAGAGAAACATAGTCCCTCCTAGCTATACCTTTGCCCTCTCCATGCACACAGTCATCTATCTACTTCTCTCCAGCAGAGTCTTGAGAGAGAGTGCCGGAGGAAGATACAGAAAGTTAACAGTTAACGTTGGGACACTGCAGTAAACCCTCAGCCACATTTAATCTCAGTGGGATTCTTTCACTTCTATTCAGGGGCTCTTTGACCATGATTAGTCCACCTACTTCTCTTTTCACAATAACTGTAACTTCTAACTAGGCTTTCTCTTCTTTCATGACCCTGTAAATCCTTGCTACTCAAAGCATGGTGCTAGGGCAAACAGGATCTTCACCAGGGAGCTTTTAGAAATGCAGAATCTCAGGTTCCACCCAAAATCTGCATTTTAGCCAGATGGGAGGGGGAAGTGGTTGATATGCATATAAAAGTTTGAGAAACACTGTCCTTCTGTCATTAAAGGACTTAATATTTATTTTTTTGTCTAAAATTTTTTTGATATTATCATTTTTAAAAAATCAAACTAAAAAATTCCACGTGTACCACCCCCTAATACCCTCACCTTAGATTCTAGCGAAAGTCAGATGCATTCAGTGATAACGTTCCTGCTTGTCTACCTCAGTCAGAATCACCCGGGGAACTTTAGCCCCGAGCTCATCCCAGACCAATTAAGTCACATTATCTTGGGTTGGGCTGCTGGTTACTCTAAAGTAAAAATTCTCTGTTTCAAAGAAATCTAAACCCCATGATTTTCCAAACCTGGAAACAGGAACTGGGTAGTACACTGTGGGGAGCACAGGAAGTACAGCATGTGTGTTATGGATGGGGGTTCTAGTAGAGGGTAGAAATATTCAGGATGTAGGGTGAGTGTAGGCAGTGTAGCATTCAAGTCCCTGCTGGGGTTAGAGAAGCAGCTAGATATGGGGGGATGTGAGAGGAAGCTGAGAAAAGAGGTCTTCATGACAGGCATCTAGAAAATTTGCTGGAGGTAGGTGACCTTAGGTGAAAGGGACAAAAGAAAGTCAAAGTGCCTAAGCCAGAGACTACCTGTGTGCAGAATTCCCCAAAACACTCTCTTAGTTAGCAGTATGCTTAAATTCAACACCTACCCAACGTGTCTGTCAAAACATAAGGGACAAAGATCTTTTGCAAGAGAGACTGTGGGACTTGAAAACTCCAACAGCCTAAGTCCTAAGACTTCTTTATGACTTTAAACTTCTTGGAGTTTAAGAAATTTAAATAATAAAAGTAGTTTGACTCAAGTTGCACTGACATTTATCTCAATTTGATGATGGAAATATGCCCAGAGCTGCCTAGGAGTCAAGAATATATTTGAGTGAATGCTTGTAAATTTCTTATCATAATAAAAGTATTGTGATAACCATATTCTCTCAGTAATCTGCCTACAGGACTCCCTTCCCTTGGCTTCCCTCTGACTGTCCTTAATTGACTTGCACACACAATTCTTCAAAGGCCAGTTTTTCCTTTATGCTGGGAGTCTTAAATGTTAAAGGCAATGTTATATCTGGCTGCTGAGTCAAATGGAGAAAAAACAAGTACACAGTTAATCATGAGAGGCCATAGCTAATACGATTTAAAATTACATCAGTACTGCAGAGACACAAACTCTTTCATGATGGCATTTCCTTTTTCTCTTAACCTTTCACAGTCAACAGCTTCTTTTTTTTTTTTTTTTTTGGCCACACCAGCATGGCATGTGGGATCTTAGTTCCCTGACCAGGGATCAAACCCGTGCCCACTGCAGTGGAAGCTCGGAGTTTTAACCACTGGACTGCCAGGAAAGTCCCAACAGCATATCTTATAGTACTTTTTCTATCAGTCCTGAAACCAATCAAATATTCTTTAGACCACAATGATCCTGGTTTAGAGGGATTAAGAACACACAGGATATCTTGATATATGTCCACCTTTTACCAAGAGTAGTGTTATAGCAACTTCAAGAATCCCTGCTCATTTAATGGAAATTAAAACATTACCAAGATGACACACACAGAAGAAAGAAGAACTCCCCAGAAAAAATACAATAAATACTAAGGCATTGGTATAAGTTGTTTAAAAGAATAGAGGTCTTATTATAACAGTGAAATTTTCTCCCCTTCTTTTCTTCCTGTAACAGACAGAAAGGATGAGGTAGAGAGATCAGATGCTCTGAAAAGCTTACACTCATCTTAATGACCACCATATAAGTTCTTAAAGACTTAGCCCCAGTTTTCAACGTTTTTACCACTTAAAACTGCACAGTGAGGCCGTGAAGCCTTTACTCTGTGACAAGGGTGAGAAACCCACAGCCTCACCACACCTGTGCCATTGCCAATGTTAATTTCCTCTCCATGCCTTCTCACCATACACATTTCAGCTGCTTTCCCCATCGGTTCTTTTCCTCACCCATTTTCTGCTGGTTATCAGTAGAAGTTGAGCTGATGGAAATCAACTTTGCCCTTTAAACATGCTGTCAGTTCCAGACCAGTGGCCCTGGGCTCAGCTTAGATCAGGACCACCACTCAGTCCCCTCAATCCCACCCCTGGGTAATTAATACACCAAGAAAGGCTTTAAGATTCCTTTTGCTGGGATATTTTTAAGCTTGAGAAGTTTAAGAATAAGTTAGTCCTTCTCCACATCCACTCCATTCTTCTACCCTTAATTTTTTCTATATGTTTGACTCTTAGCACTGCTGGCTCTTGGGTGGATTCCACACAGTTCCTTCCCAAGTATAAGTGGGAAGAGTCCAGTTGGTTCTCCTGTCCTGCCACCTGCTCTGAACTTTCTTCAGATTTGCCCCTGAGGTGACCCTGAGAGAATCTTCAACATTCAAGCTTTTAACCTATATCTCCTGAGCAGATGGCAAAGAAGCTCAGCAGACCCAAGACTGATTACTACAGTCACCATTCTATTGAGTACCCACATACAATCATTACAAATATAGTTACATAGCAATTATAATCTGATCTAATGCAAGGGTCATAGGTTTTGGAACCAAAGAGACCTGGCTATCACTCAAATTTACCACATGCGTAACGTTGGAAAAGTTACTTAGTTTCCTGCATCTCAATTTCCTTTTCTATATATTTGAGATACTAATGTCTGCTCCATGGAGTTGCTAGGAGAATGACCTAAAATAATCTGTATAAAGGGCTTAATGCTGAACCTGGAACAGATTAGGTACTCAATAAATATTAAACTATATCTTGTTTATTTTTTGATCTGTGTATACCAGACCAAAAATAAATTTTATAAATATGTTCATGTATCATCTAAATTTTCATGTTTAGGTGACTGCTTTGGTTCACATGAAACTTCTCTGCTGGTGGAATCTAGAGGAATAAATTATCTCACAAGTCAGGCTGAGCATAAAAGGGACTTAAGAATTCAGCCTCTCTCCCAGCTTCTACTCAGTTGTGCTTATGTTAACCGATGGAAGCAGCATGTGATGGAGAACATGAAGAGAAAATTTTGAGTTTCTATACAATCTTAGTTATGACATAACAATTATTTGAAATATCATTCACTTCAATCCAAGGATGACCTATTAAGAATGTTGCATTCTTGGGACTTCCCTGGTGGCGCAGTGGTTAAGAATCCGCCTGCCAATGCAGGGGACACGGGTTTGATCCCTGGACTGGGAAGATCCCACATGCCGGGGAGCAACTAAGCCCATGCACCACAACTACTGAGCCTGTGCTCTACAGCCCGCGAGCCACAAGTACTGAAGCCCGCATGTCTAGAGCCTGTGCTCTGCAACAAGAGAAGCCACCGCAATGAGAAGCCCACACATCGTAACGAAGAGTAGCCCCCTCTCACAGCAACTAGAGAAAGCCCACATGCAGCAACGAAGACCCAACACAGCCAAATAAATAAATAAATAAAATGGGTGACATAGATTATTGGCTATATTAGTACAATACTAGAAAAATAACTCAGTGCTGAACATATATTTTTTAAAAAAAGAATGTTGTATTCTTATATGCTATGGGCAGAGTAAACTGTACTTCTATACACTGATACAAATGCAGAGAGTATACTCATTAAGGCAAACAACAAAACATTTTAAAAAATTAAGTCAAATGGACCCAGAGCTATGGATAAAATTGTTCCCCCAAACTGGGACTTCCCTGGTTGATGCAGTGGTTAAGAATCTGCCTGCAAATGCAGGGGACACGGGTTCGATCCCTGGTCTAGGAAGATCCCACATGCCATGGAGCAACTAAGTACATGTGCCACAACTACTGACACCCGCGCGCCTAGAGCCCGTGCTCCGCAACAAGAGAAGCCACCGCAATGAGAGGCCCATGCACCGCAACGAAGAGTAGTCCCCGCTCGCCGCAGCTAGAGAAAGCCCGTGTACAGCAACGAAGACCCAACGCAGCCAAAAATTAAATAAAATAAAATAAATAAATAAAAAATTTTAAAAATTGTTTCCCAAAGCTCTAGGTGCTCTCATTAAGAAAAATCACCTGAAAGATATCTTAAAAGATAGTTAATTCTCCAGCTACCTTATTCATATTTACAGATAAAATATTTTCACCCCCAAACTGCTGCAGGTTTCTACAGAGATAGACAGATAAATAGACAGATAGATAGACAGATAGACGGACATCAATAGATAATTTCAAAAGCCAGAGCATTTCTCCCAGGAGGTAATCAAGAGCATTACAAAACGCTGGGGACCTAAATGTGGTCATCTTTGTCAAAATAAATGTGTAAATGTATTTATTTGCTGTGTATTAAGTACAAGTTCTTAAAGCAATGCAACTTGCATGGCATCTCTTCGGGAGACACTATGGCAACCCTCACTCCCAAAGGCATGAAGACCAATATAATTACAGCACAAATCCATTCAACTGGTACCTAACCTCCCAAAGCAAATATTGTGCACAGCCTTTACTTGAAGACTAAATAAGTTTTCAATTTGCCATCAGTTTTACAGGTTACAGTCAAGGATTCCGAATAATGCTCTGGTGAGGTAAAAAATAATGGATCAGAGTCATATTTGACAACAGCTGGGGAACATCCCAGACTGCACTTAAACACCATAAAGCCTGGGATCTTCACGCACTGAGCTCTCTTCACAATGAGGAAGACATAGGAGACTAAGAAAACATACTGCAGGAGTACCTCACTGCCATATTTTTAATTTTTGCTATTTTTTCTTGAAACAATTCAGCATGCAGATATGATTTCAAAATATTACAAACACTCATATATGCAATTGCTGAATTTTACCTAATTCTCCTCCTGACATTGTCTCCTGACTTTCTCCTGTTGAATACAGGAAAATAAAATCATCAGCAATCTCATATACCAGTAATATAATGTGATTTGGGATCATAACAGAAAATAACTTTTTAAAAGAAATTTATTTTACTGAACCCATTTGAAATTATAAATGGCCACCTGTGTTCCAGGACATCCTAGTTCCAATGCATTTTTTACTTGTCTCCACTAGAGTTTTAGTGGTTTCTTTGTATTCAGAGTTAGCCTTTTACCTGTGTATCAGATTACCCTAGTCCTTCTATAATCATAAAAATGAATATAGGGACTTCCCTGGTGACGCAGTGGTTAAGAATCCGCCTGCCAATGCAGGGGCCACGGGTTTGAGCCCTGGTCCAGGAAGATCCCACATGCCACGGAGCAACTAAGCCCATGCGCCACAACTACTGAGCCTGCGCTCCAGAGCCCACGAGCCACTACTACTGAGCCCACGTGCCACAGCTACTGAAGCCTATGCACCTAGAGCCCATGCACTGCAACAAGGAGTGGCCCCTGTTCGCCACAACTAGAGAAAGCCCACGTGCAGCAATGAAGACCCAACAAAGCCAAACATAAATAAATAAATAAAAATGAATATAATTATTTTACCCATAATGAACTTACAGATGAGATCCTTACCCCTAAATATAATATGATTCCATAGAACATAAATCTCCAGAAAAAGCATCGCCGAAGGGCATTAATGAGTTTGGGATTTTTCTTTGAGGCCAGTTCTCTATCCCATTCTCTGCAAAAGAATACAAAGTGGGATCAGTAAGTTGCATGTGCAAGTATCTGAGTTCTCTATTTCCCTTAACATAGTTTTATTCACACAAGTACATTCAAGGAAATTAACCCAAGTGACTAAAGAGACAAAACCTTGTGGGGACCTTCCAACACCAACGCTCAGGCAGATGTTTCGCAGAATTCAGTGCTCCGCCATATATCAATTTTCAAGGAGTTGACTTCATGAAAAGGTCACACTATACGTGTTAAAGAAAGGTTCTGGGCTTCTAAGAAGCAATGAATGCAAGAGGTGGACAAATAAAATATGACTCTTATGAATACACATTGCTGTGCTTAGAACAAGGTGAAAAATAAATACTTAATTTTTTCCCCTTCACCTCTTGATCTGTACCTGTTTAGAATTGTAGTGGATTTTACAAAATCTAACTGTCAAACCAAAAACAAGATGAAAAGTCAGGTGGATTTTTCTGTGATTTAACATTAGAAAAACTTGCTGTTTTTAAACGTAGGGGTATGAAACAAGTATCATCAACTTTGATTTTCAAATACTAAAGTCATTCTTTACAATAAACATCTTTGGAAAATTAGAACAGAATCATATTCTACATTTTCTGGCAGGAATAGAAATTAAATAAGTCTGAAAAATGGTTGGTGTCAAATAAATGTCTTTGTTTTCTTTTAAATACTATACATTCATCAGCCGATTATATTTACATTTTTGCCACTACTTTCTGTCCATAAAAACCCTCTTTCTCTTCCCAAGTGGATAAAATATATCCCTAAATGTTACCCTCATCTTCAGTTTTAAACTGTACAGAGGTGAAAAGTTTCACAGGAAAGAACTATATAAAGACTTTATATTTTATCAACAGCTATTCTCATTACTATCCATCTACCATTATTAGAGGTGGTTCTAAGTTACTCCAAAGGAAGACCACACAACTGAGATTTGAGGGCAGGTTTGGCAGTCATGGGCATTGTGCATGGACACTGGCTCCCCTGAGAAGCTTACTCTCTCTCATGCCTAATTACACTATGCCACCCATCTACCTGCTCACACTCTTCCCACTCTTCCACTCACACACAAGACTTGCCTCCCATCCATGTCATTTGGTGATTCACAACGGGGTAAGAAGCTAAATATGGAGACAGATTCTGCCTCTCTTTCAAAGGAAGAATGAGTCAGATGAGAAAGCCAGGAAGAGAGGTGGTACATAAACCAAAGAAATGGTTTCAAGTTGGGAAGAACTGGTCAACCCTGAAGTCATGGTAGGACGATGTCATTATATTTGACATTAAGAGACCTCTGGTGACCCTAGTCAAGGTCATTTTAGGAATATGGTAGACCCAGAAACCATATTTCAGGGAGCTGAGATGTAAAGGAAAAGAGAAGTAGAGAGACCAGGAGAGCACAGAGATATTATCTGTGGGGGGGTGGGGAATGAATGAGGTAGCGATCTGAGAGGAAGGCAAAGCTGGGGAATGTTTCAGTGGATGGGACTTGAACTACTGGACCCTGAGGGAAGGAATCAGCAATGAGAGTACATGGGGTAGTTCCCACAATAGACCCACTAAGCATTCCAAACACCGAGAGTTGAATCATAGTGGAAGAAATTTTATACTTATCAAGTTTGTAGCTTAGCTACAATCATGGAATGGATGTGCGATCTGCATACAGGAGTAATGCACAGGGTTCAAATCCACGGCCACAAACTGAGCCAGATGGGCCAAGGTACCTCAACCACATGGTAACCACCTAGGGCCTTCGTCACATATCATCTTTGAAATCTGTGGTCAGGGTCACTTTCCAAGGGTGCAGAGATACAAAGCACTATAAGTGATATTTCACTCTTTCAAAATACTTCAGTAAATTCTAAATAACAATTTTTACAAAAAAGAAATAACAGAGTGAAGAAGAGATACCCCCAAAAAGACAAAAATAATAAAGATAAAGTTTATGGACTTATGCCGGCACAGTGTTGGATTGAAACAAAATAGGTACATTTTAAACATTGAATTGATATGGAGACACAATGAAAACTGAGGAGAAAAAACTGTTAGGCCAGATAATCCTACAAATTCAGATTATGTCCTCTATTTGGCCATAAGTAAAAATAAATCTGGAGTATGCAGGTTTTGATTAATCTAGTCCTACTCTGATTAATCTTTCCCTCAGCATCCATTTAGAACTTAGATGTTCATTAACTACTATATTATTTTGAACTTGCTGATATACCTACAATATACTATGTTTATATATTTTATCTCTGCAGAAGTGTTACAGGTTTTTACATAATGCTAGCCATTTCACATTCAATCATCATTCATTCATTCAACAAATATTTACTGAGCACCTACTACAGTCAGCCCTTCATGTCTGCGGGTTCCTCATCCTCAGATTCAACCAACTGGGGATGGAAAATACTCACCAAAATAAATTCCAGAAAGTTCCAAACAGGAAAACTTGGATTTGTCATGTGCCAGCAACAATTTACATAGCATTTACATTTTATTACGTATCATAAGTAATCTAGAGATGATTTAAAATATACAAAAGGATATGTGTAGGTTATACGCATTTTGTATAAGGGACTTGAGCATCCATAGATTTTTATATCCAGGGGGAATCTAGCAAGGGACAACTGTATATACCAGACCCTATTCTAGACCCTATTCCAGGCACATCATAAACTGAACAAATCAAACAAAAACAAAACAAAAAAAATATATCCCTGCCCTCATGGCACGTACACACACTAAGTACTCGACATTAGGAGCTGGACCTTGAACTTGGAAATGTGAAGCTGCTACTCCCACTAGCCTAATTCTTTGAATAAAATCAAGAAGAAGTAAGGCTGAATATCTTGTCTTGAAATTTCAAAAGAAATTCAATGAATTTCATGAAAATAAGGTAAACAAATTGCAAATCTACTCAACTATTTTATTTTGGTGCAGTAAAAAGTAGCTACTTCTTTTTCTTTTTCCTGTCAACTCCCTCTCCCCTTTCCCCTTCATCTGGTATCAGACCCTGTACTGCTGGCACAAGACCCAGTCTAGCTCATTCATAGATTGTTGTTGGTCCAAGGAGTGAGCTTGTGACTCAAAACTTTCTGGGATTTTTCACATTTGGCCACAGAGAAAGGACTCTTTCCTCTGTGGTCTATAAAAATGTGAGCAAAGAGTTCTGAGGACCCACTCCATGGAGGAAGCTGGTCTGAGAGAATAAAACCAGTCCCTGGTTCCACTGAGTCCCTAAGGCCAATTCTCTACCTAGGCCTTCACACAGGTTGACTACATGAACCAATGAATTCCCTCTTAAATAAATTCTCTGGCAACCAAAAGGATTATAACCAGTACTCTTAGAAAGGGAGACTTCTTTACAACGGGAAACACTGTTCCTGGCGGGGCCAGGAGTATAGACCTGGGTTTGAACCACAGCTCAATCAATTATTAGCTGGAAAATTACATCATCTCTCTGAGCCTCAGTTTGCTCTTCTGTAAGAAAGAGATAATGATGCTTTCCTTCCAGAGTGGCTGAGAGGAGATATTACACCTGGCATTCAAAATATACTCAAAAATATGAAATTTTTACATTTCTTTGACATCCAACAGCCTTTACCCTAAGATTTCCAAGTATGTACATTTGTATTCACACATTTAGATTTTGGAGGCAAATGTACACAACTTGCTTCATAAAGATGTGATTCCAGTCTTCACAGAATCCACGTAATAGTCTTCAAAGACAGGTAGCTTCTCAGAATTCAAATATGTGTTTTTCCAAAAAAGGTCCTATCTCAGGAAAATGGTTTTTCTTCTTTCATCCTTTCATTGTTTAATTCTTAACTAATCAAGACTTCATCAAGAAAATAGGATGTTCCTATTATAAGTATGCCATTTTAAGAATTAAACCCTCTAATGTCAGTTCTCTAGTCTCTAAATAATATTAATTTCTCTCTTCAATAAACAATGTGTATGAACATACCTTTCCAATTTTTCAGATAGATTGTCAGCAGAATCAGAAGAAGAGATATGGTATATGTCTGACAATTCCAGGCGCTTTCTGTACCCTTTCCTCAAAATTGGTCTGGTCCAGCTAAAATAAAGAGAGGAGAGACAGATATAAATGTTAACTTGATTTGATCTCCAATGTAGACTTGGAATCGGATACAGTTTCAAATTTTATAGCATGTGGAAAATGGTGGTAGTGCATAAATACGAGAATAAAATAAGTCAACTTATATAAGTGCCAGGGAGTCATATCTTACAGAACACAACTATATAAAACATCATCACCTCTGAACTGATGTGACTATAGCTTTGTCTAAAAGGATGGGGGATGACGGTAGAATCATCATCTTTCCCAGAGGAAAAAAAACAAACTGCTAAACATTCTATACTAAAAGTATTCTTCAAGAAAAAAAAAGAAGAAAATTCCCCAAAATAACCAGATACTAGGAGTTTATAGTTTGCTGAAGTCCACTCTCTACCACTTCAAATACAAAATGATCTGTGAATAAGAAGACAGACCCTCAAACAACACCCTTATATAATTTTGTTAACCATAGCTCACAGTACTCAGCAATGAGCTATTTGTTGAATGAACTGACTGTAGCTGGAGTATCAATTTGTTGACTTAATCATCACCGCTGAATGAGGGTGGGGATCATAATTTTATGTTTTGTCTCCTCACCCCATAGCAGTTACGCACATCTGCCCTCTAGGCATCTAATAAATAACAATTTATGATGGAAGCTAGGGAAGCTGGCATAGTAAATACTTATGCAGGATACTCCAGTTATTTTCAAATACATTGTTTCTAACTACTGTGAATAAGGAAAAATAATCATCACAGAGATAAGAAAATCTAAAAAGAAGTCAAAGACAAGGGAAAACAAAGAGGAAGGAGAAAGGGGCAGGAGAATTGTAAAACAAAGAAATCACGTACAAAGAGAAACTTCTAAATGAAATTTGAGCAAATGAGACCTTTCTCATGTGAAATTTCATATATTTATTTTTTTAACATCTTTATTGGAGTATAATTGCTTTACAATGGTGTGTTAGTTTCTGCTTTATAACAAAGTGAATCAGCTGTACATATACATATATCCCCACATCTCCTCCCTCTTGCGTCTCCCTCCCACCCTCCCTACCCCACCCCTCTAGGTGGTCACAAAGCACCAAGCTGATCTCCCTGTGCTATGTGTCATATATTTATTAAAGAAAGGAATTGAACTTGGAATCAGTGATTCCCAACATATGCTTTTACCCTTACCATCTTTCTTTTCTTCAGAGAGTCCTAAAATTTGGTGTCATTGAGACGTTGGTAATACATCAAAATTCATGTTACCCACCAAAAATCAATAGGGAGTGTTTTAGCAATATCTGAGAAGCAAAATAAACTTATACTAGGAAAATTATTCTAGCAAAGCCATTCAGAATAAAAAGAGGAAATGCTATGCCAAATGCAAACATTTTGACATTGTTTCAGGGCAAAACTTTGCAGAAGGCTCTCATGTCCACCTTCACCACTCCCACCCCAAGAGTCCAGATTCTTGTTTACACTTCCCTTGTCTCCACCTTCTTCAGTCAGCCACTGCCCTGTGTTCCTGATGTCTCTACAACTTGTCCTTCCTTAAAATTTACCTGAATTAAGACCCAGCTCAAGGACTTTGCTGGTGGTCCAGCAGTTAAGACTCCACCCTCCCAATGCAGAGGGCCCAGGTTCGATCTCTGGTCAGGGAACTAGACCCCACATGCCGCAACTAAAGACCCTGCATGCTGCAATTAAAGATCCAGCATGCCACAACTAAGACCCGGCACAGCCAAATAAATAAATAAATATTTTTTTAAAAAAAGACCCTGCTCAAAGGCTCAGTAGTTTCACCAACCATTTCTGACCAAGATATCAACGAGTGACAATGGTTTAATATGTCAGTTTCTTCCATTAACTTGCAATATTTGCATCTTAACAAGAGCCTTCAAACTTCAGCAAAGGGTGATAATTGTTTTATCTTTATTGCCCAGTGTGATCCATGGGTAATTTCTCCTGGAGAGCAAGAATGAAAATAGTTAAGGACAGTCTGAACACAGCAGTTAAAGAAGTGCTGTGATCATGCAGCATCTGCATTGGGCATCGTCTGTGAGAGTGCTGGCACACCTGCCTGGCACTCACAATCTAGTAGCCAACATAAGCACTTTGGAAGCACATTTGCCAATACAGGGGGCAGCAAGGGTGTGAAAAATCTGGGACAGCAATTTAGGATATAAACTCCATTCTGTTGGTTATAAGCCTTTGTAAACTTAAGAAGTGAAAAGGTGAAGCAAGTGTTTACTACTAATAAAAAAATTATGTGTATATAGCACTTTCACAAACACTAGCATATTGTGATTTTCATTGGAAAGTCTTGATAGGTAGGTAGAACAAGAAGAGATCATTGCCCTACTATAAGGATAAAGAAATGGAGGCTCAAAGATGTTAAATTTGTCCGTTACTAAATGCCACAAACTAGATTTTTACCACATTCTTCTGATGTTATTTTTTCCTTTACCATGTTCAGCTCTTATGTTTAGGAAAATTAAACTTGGTGGGTTATTCTAGACATAGTGCTGGAACACGGGTCTGGAAGCAGGGAGACCAGAAGCTAGCAGACTGCAGGCAGTAGTGTGGTGTCGTGTACTGACAAATCTTTAACCATGCCTTCTCCAGGAAAACAAAAAACAAAAAGTGACTCATGGTATTTGCCAATTTCTGTGGTGTAAATACTCCCACCATGACCAGTTTCAAGTCACCAAATGTGAAGTCACTGAACACAGAGTTGGGAAGAGAAACACAGCTGCATATTATAAGATAGTGTGATTACCATTCAGATACAATCAACATAACCTCAATACATAGATAATAATTATGTAGTGATAACTTTTCAATTATTACCTTTGTTTTAATATAATTTATTTAATTGTAAGTGTAAATCAATTAATTTTTAATACTAGTTGTACTTAACAACCAGCTCACAAAGTTCCTGAAAATTTAACAATCAGCTCAGCCAGAAAGGGCCAACAGCAAGAGATCACTGACTGCCAGATGGTTGACAGACTCAGAACAAGGGTAATAGCATTGAGAATGGAAAGGAAGGGGCCTATGGAAAATTTAGAAGAGAAAAATATACTCCATGTATTAATAAACCTTTCATTTTCAGTATGTTTGAAATTGTTAAAATATGAAACTAAATTTATAAATAAAGAGAAGTTCACTATCTGTAAATATTACAATACCAAAGACATTTTCAGGAAATTTAAAAACAAATCTTTTCTTTCTTTTAAAAAATAAATAAACAGGGGCTTCCTTGGTGGCGCAGTGGTTGAGAGTCCGCCTGCCGATGCAGGGGACACGGGTTCGTGCCCCGGTCCGGGAAGATCCCACATGCTGCGGAGCGGCTGGGCCCGTGGGCCATGGCCGCTGAGCCTGCGCGTCCGGAGCCTGTGCTCCGCAACGGGAGAGGCCACAACAGTGAGAGGCCCGCGCAAGAAAAAAAAAAAAAAAAACTAAATAAACATACATCTTTTGGTCCATATCTAAGACCTGATCACCGTTTCCATTAATGAGTTTCTAGCTCATTTTTAAAATACTTTAAGTAACACCTACATTTATAAAAAGCTTCCTGCGTTATCCATGCCCATTTTAATATATACGTTATACCAAGGCATCTAGTTTTGATTATCAAGAGTTCCACAGCCCAGCATCATCAAATCAAACATATTCAGTAGTATTAAAAGTTAGCCATTTATAATTATTAATATAATTTAGTGTTTCTGACAGATTCACTACAGTAAACCTATATTTGTAATCTGAAATAGAAACGACTTAAGGTAAATTATGAGAACTAAAATCAATTAACCTTAGGCTGCCTGGCAATCACCAGAGTTATCTGAAAGAATTTATTTCGTGAGATTAAACCTAAAAGAAAATTGAATGAAATTTCTGCCCTATCAAGGAGGTCTCCATGACTACCTCAAGCCAGTCACAGAAATACAAAAAAAAAAACCCAAAACAAACAAAAAACTCCCCAGGTATCTACACTTAGACATTCACTGAAATATTAGTTACTGTAAAACTCCAGCCACCGCTTTTTTTGAATGAGCTTGAGTATGTTAAACATACTTGGATAGAATTTAGAAATGCCGACTCAGGATTTCTACTTCAGCATTTCTTCCATTAAATATTAATGAGTACCCAGGTGTTTCATTAGCAAGGCAGGTACACCTGGAATAACCAAAAGCAATAAACACTATTCTTCCTCCTTATCCTCAAATTTGCTCCCACCCACCCTTCCTCTCACCTCTAACTGATCTTACCCTTCTCCTTCATTCATAACCTGTCACTGTATATTGAAAATGGCCTTATAAATTGATCTATTTAGAAACTGTGACAGTTTCCAAAGTTCTCGTTATTTCTAACAGAAACTAGCTAATCATTAATTACAAGGTAGCAGACAGAGATCCTTAAGATATATAGTTCTTTATAACCTAAAGTTTTGGGACTTCCCTGGTAGCGCAGTGGTTAAGAATCCACCCACCAATGCAGGGGACACGGGTTCGAGCCCTGGTCCGCGAAGATCCCACATGCCGTGGAGCAACTAAGCCCGTCTGCCACAACTACTGAGCCCGCGAGCCACGACTACTGAAGCCCGCGTGCCTAGAGCCCATGCTCTGCAACAAGAGAAGCCACCGCTCACAGCAACGAGAGAAAGCCCGCATGCAGCAATGAAGACCCAATGCAGCAAAAAATAATAATAATAAATAAATAAATTTATTATATATATATATATATCCTGAAGTTTTCAACGAACTTAAAAAAAGTCTGGTACCCAGACACACTGTGCACTTAACGATAAGAGTCTTCAGGTTTTATTAAGGAAAAATGCTATCACTTGATTTTTTAAAATATATACACACACATACACACCATGAAACTGTATTTAGTTTTTCTTAGGACAAAATTTCCGATTTCTACATAAATTTAGAGTGACTTGTAATTCCTTATGATGAAAAGACTTTTCCAATTATAGACACTATTAAAGCTTTGATTTTCATGAAACCTATCCCCGTTAAAACCACATAATTAAAGCTTATAATCATTTTTCCATTTGACATTTGGCTTTTATTAATCCAACAGAGGCATCTGACATTTTCATCTGCTAGAATTTAAGATGAAGGTCAGGTATCAGATCTTTTCAGTTTCAGATGATTTTGTTTGTATAAAACAATCATGCCTCCGCATTATTTAACATTACTTTTGATTTAACTAGCCAGATAAAATGAAATGAAATAGCAAATTCAAACCCATGGCTGCATGACACATCTCCTAAATACTGACAAACGGATACACTCAAATGACTCAGCCTTTTTCCTTTTTGGATGAAATAACACTTGAGGAACTAAGTAGAAATTACTCTAAACTGCTTAGTATGGACAAAATTAAATACGCTAGAGGTTTTCTCATCATCCAATATATTTACCATGAGTTTGAAATAGCCCAAATAAGCTGGATAGTCCTAACTAAAGAAAACGGTGAAGTTCAGGCTGAGGAAAGAGGGGGAATCATTTGAACAGACCGTAACAACAAACCTCAAATTCCTGCAGCATACTCTGCCAGTTTGCTTTAGGTTTTTTGATAAATGGCTATGATGGGAAGAATTGATTTGAGACCAGAAGTCATTTCATCTCTAAAAGGATGTTTCTTTTCTAATTCACATAAATAACACTTCAAATGTCACAGTTATTTTATCAACTTAGATCTGGTGTTATCTTATAGTTGGATATGTTTTTTCTCAATGAATTTTAGTAAAATTAAAACTTGAGAAAGTAGTGGCATCTAGCTCTCAAAAGTCCTGTATAAAACTTGTAGGCTTCAAGAATGCACCCCAAAGTCACAGCACTGGGGTGAGGGTCAAGTCGGTGAGCCTCTGTCCTCTCATCCCACAAGGTAATTAAACAGGGTTTGCTGCTTACCCATAAAATGGTAAATTTATAATAAATAACCACTTTAGTCAGCTCAATCACCTTTTTGCTTGCTAAAGATGAGCTATTTTTGTGTTTGAGAGTTAATTTCTCATGAGGCTCCTAGTTTACCAAGAGGACAGTAGAAGTTCTTTTTCTTTCTGTAGATGAGTAAACAGTAAATGTAGTCAATGAATTTTAGAAGATTTGGAAAGATAATTATTTGCTGCTCAACAAAACACTACAAACCAATTCTGAAAAACCTTCCGGAGGCCCAGAAATTAAAACCATAACATAAATTACTTTAACTTCATGCTTAATGAACCTAAACATTAAATAGGAAATCGATCTGCCCATTTTAAAAGATGCTCCCAAATATAAATGTATTTGGAATGTAAGCATATTAAGAAAACTTCAGGAAAGATATTTTCTTTTTTGCTTATCTATATTCAGTAATGTTTAACTATGAGCATGTATAACTTTGGAAATAAGGAGGAAGTTCTTTTTAATTAAAGAAGAAGTTACATATTATAATTAGTACTTGCTATGGCTAGCTATGCACATAAACTTTCTAGTCAAATATGTTTTAACTCCATGATTTTCATATAATGCTCACTATTAATTTTCATTTCCCATAAAGCTGCTTTCTTTTCTTTCCTGATATGATTGTCTGAGGTAAAACTTTATAATGAAGACTACAAAACTCCAGTCACCTAACTTCTACTGCAAATCTGTTACTGGAAAAACTGAATTAGTGATTTTAAGAAAACTCTAGGTATTAACTCTGTCATTTTCCAGTCATGTGACCTTGGAAATAGCTTTTCTTAAGCTCTCTCAGCTGCAGCTCCTGCTGGAAATAATTACTATGACTACCTGGTTTTCATGGGGGCAAAATTCAATGTTGTCTATAAAATATTACAGCTGTACGTTATTGCGTTGCTTCTTCATAGAAACTATTTGGCTTTAGTTTAATTTTCAGAGCACTAGAGTTTATTATTATTGTAATTATAACAAAAGTACTAGCTAACCTTAATAGACTATTCCTATAACTCTCTAAAATTCTAAGTATTTCACATACGTTATTTCATCTGATCCCCACTACAATTCAAGAGAGAAGCCCTAATATTATCTCCATCTTACAGATGAGTAACTGAGGCTGAGGGAGCTTAAATAGTTTATCCAAGGCAGAGTTAGAATTTCAAAACAGGACAGTGATAGCAAAGCCTACACTTGTACCAAATTTGCCATATTAGGACTAATTTTAGAAGAAGAGAAAAAAAAGCACACAGATAAGTATAATATGAAAAGCATAAGCAACAATAGAAAAAATAGATAAATTTGACATCATCAAATTATAAAACTTGGGCTTCCCTGGTGGTGCAGTGGTTGAGAATCTGCCTTTAATGCAGGGGACATGGGTTCGAGCCCTGGTCTGGGAAGATCCCACATGCCGCAGAGCAACTAGGCCCATGAGCCACAACTGCTGAGCCTGCGCGTCTGGAGCCTGTGCTCCACAACAAGAGAGGCCGCGATAGTGAGAGGCCTGCGCACCACGATGAAGAGTGGCCCCCACTTGCTGCAACTAGAGGAAGCCCTCACACAGAAACAAAGACCCAATATAGCCAAAAATAAATATAAATTAATTAATTTAAAAAAATTATAAAACTTTTATGCCTCCAAGCAGACCATCAATAAAGTAGAAAAAATAACCCAGAGAATGGGAGAAAATTTTTGCAAATCATATATCTGATAAGAGACCTGTATCTGGAACATACAAGGGACTCTTACAACTCAGTAATAAAAAGACAACCCAATTTAGAAATTGGCAAAGGATCTGAATAAACATTTCTCCAAAGAAGATATACAAACACCCCAAAACATATGAAAAGATGTTCAACCTCATTAGCCATTAGAGAAATGCAAATCAAAACCACAGTGAGATTCTACTACACACCCACTAGAAAGGCTAAATAAAAAAGACAGGTAACGATAAGTGTTGACATAGATGTGGAAAATAATATTAGAGCCCTTATACCCTGCTGGTGGGGAGGTAAAATTATGCAGCCACTTTGGAAAACAATCTGAAACAAAATATTAAACAGAAAGTTACCATATGACCCAGCAATTCCACTCCTTGGTGTATGCTCAAGAGAAATGAAAATATGTGTCCACATGAAAACTTGTACACAAGTGTTTATAACAGCATTTTTTATAATAAGCAAAAATGTAGAAACAATCCAAATATCTACCAACTGCTGAATGGATAAATGTATAATCCTACAACTTGAATATTGTTTAGCGATAAAAAAGAATGACATACTGATGCATGCTACAACTTGGATGAATCTTGAAAACACTGTGCTAAGTGAAAGAAGCTAGTCACAGAAGACCACACTGTTTCTTTTATATGTAATGTCCAGAACTGGCACACCTACGGAGAAAATGGATTAGTAGTTGTCCAGGGTGGGGATGAAGGAGGGAATGGGGAATGATTGCTTATGGGTATGGAATTTCTTTTTGGGGTGATGCAAGTGTTCTAAAATTGGTTGTAGTGATAGTTACACATCTCATATACTTTAAGTAGGTAAATTTTTTGGTATGTGAATTATATCTTTAAAAAGCTGGTATTAAGACAAACAGCATAAAGAAATCAATTGTCAGCATGGATTTTAGAAACTTTTCCCAAATGTTTGATTTTCCCTCCTAGACTTGGTGAAATGCACATTTTTATTATGGTGACTTTGACACTCTAAACGCTTTCATATATGTCAGTGCCTGGGTAGCTGCTACAAGTGATTAAGACTCTGTGCAAAGCCCACGAAAGGATCTAAGGATTGATGACATGAAACATGAGTCATATAAATCGTTTATTCCTGGCCCCCGCAAGCAAAGCATTTAATTGCTGGAACTACTATGAATACAGAAAAAATAAGAATGGTGAGGGAGTAGCACTGGCATAAAAAGACCACTTCTAACAGCTATACTTAATCCATTCACATTTATTGGATTTCAGGGACTCAAGCAATTGAGAGACAATTAGCAATGCTACAAAAAATAGCCCAAGTCCGTGTACTTTAGAAAAGCAGCCTCAGAGCATTGTTTCATGGTTTTAGTTTGATTTTTATTCTATCTGGGCATGAAGCCACAAGTAAGAGACACAAAACTGATTATAGCTGGAACAACTGGCTAGAAAGATAGGATGATTAACTACCCAATAAAATTGCTGCATCTTGTATGAGTTCACTTTTAGGAACTCTTTACTAACCTAGAAAGACAAGTGATAACATTGCTCTCTAACTTCTGATTTTTATTTCCATTGGCAATAATAAATATATCTGGGGGCTTCCCTGGTGGCGCAGTGGTTAAGAATCTGCCTGCCAATGCAGGGGACATGGGTTCGAGCCCTGGTCCGGGAAGATCCCACATGCCGCGGAGCAACTAAGCTCGTGTGCCGCAACTACTGAGCCTGCGCTCTAGAGCCCGCGAGCCACAACTACTGAGCCCGAGTGCAACAACTGCTGAGCCTGCACTCTAGAGCTCACGTGTCACAACTACCGAGCCCATGTGCCACAACTACTGAAGCCCGCGTGCCTAGAGCCCATGCTCTGCAACAAGAGAAGCCACCACAATCAGAAGCCCATGCAAGACCCAACGCAACCAAAAATAAAAAAAATTATAAAAAAAAAAGAAAGAAATATATCTGAAACCAAGAAAATAAGGAAGAGGGGAAATGGATTGGCCTTCTGATTTTATGGTAGAAATGCCACTGGGTTACTGGCTGGCATTTGTAAAAGCTTACAGAGAGAAACTTGTGTGACTATCAGAAAATCACCATTATTTTAGACAATTCCATACTAGCAACAGAGCAGAGAAGCAGTTTTAAGCATGAAAGGAAAAGAAGGAAAACAAGTTCTACGTCATCTTCTAAGGTAGGAACAAAACATACTTCACTTGAGTGATGTAAGGATATCTCACACATGATATATTGATTTAACTGGTATTTATAATTAACCCACTTATTCCCTCACTTTTTTTTTTTTTTTTTTTTTTTTGCGGTACGCGGGCCTCTCACTGTTGCGGCCTCTCCCGTTGTGGAGCACAGGCTCCGGACACGCAGGCTCAGCGGCCATGGCTTACGGGCCCAGCCGCTCCACAGCATGTGGGATCTTCCCGGACCGGGACACGAACCCATGTCCCCTGCATCGGCAGGTGGATTCTCAACCACTGCGCCACCAGGGAAGCCCCTCCCTCAC
This sequence comes from Aethalodelphis obliquidens, assembly GCF_003676395.1. NCBI lineage: Eukaryota > Metazoa > Chordata > Mammalia > Artiodactyla > Delphinidae > Aethalodelphis > Aethalodelphis obliquidens. Next base: position 31,951,475 of record NW_020837949.1, read on the forward strand.
TTTTTTACATAACTCTGAATCCCTTATTGAAGCTCTTTGTTCACCTAGTTTGTTCAGACACCATCACTAGGACCCAAAGTAAACACTCGCTAACAGGCTTCTTCATCCTTCGGCAATGAAATCCCCATGTCCTTCAGGGTCAGGGTTGCCATTCTAGAATTAACTCAACATCTGGAGTCAAGGCCACTTGATATTTCTCTGCTAAAGTCTTTCTTGCAATATGGAGATAACTCTCCTCTCTTGGGGACAGAAATCCTCTGAGAAGCTCTGGGCTGTGGAGTCAGGGATCTGTTTGGTATGAGCTGTAATAGGCAAATCACATGCTAGACTCTCATGACCTTCAACTTCCAAATGACTTAATGACCCCTCACCATGTGTACAAAAAAAAATCACTACTTATTAAATCCTCTGTGATACCTGCTTTCCAGTTACTGCCTCAAAGCAACTTTTCCCAAAATTAAAAAAAAAAAAGAAAAAAAGCAGTCTAAGTCCACCCAACATAGTTTATTTGAGGATGTTTACTTGCTTATTTTGCTTGACAGATGGAATGGTAAAATGGAGGTTGGAGACAACCTCAGAAATGTTTTAAGATGAAGATGCTTAAGAATGAGTCTTCCAAGGGTAACATTCAAACGTGATGCATCAGGAAGACAAAGCTGGTGATTTTTTAAATTTAGGCATGATAAATCTGGTCTCTAGGGTTCTGCTTGGAATCCTCTAGCCAGATATATGATCAGTCAAATTCTAGAATTTTTCTCATTTATCTTAACTTTCTCTTTAACTTGTGTATGCTGTATGTTCTGTTATACTGTTATCCTGCTGCTCCTCATGACTATTTCTCAGGATTCAAAGAGGCTTATGGCATTGTATTCAGACTTCTCCGCTGCAGATAATTCCCCATCTTCAAACTATATATGGAATTTGGTCATTGGTTGCATTTTAACCCTTTTTTATCTTCCATTGTTATTAGTTCAGCCTCTAGAAGACAAATCACAAATCATAGCATTAAAAGGTAAATTTAGGGGCTTCGCTGGTTGCGCTGCTGTTGAGAGTCTGCCTGCCGATCCAGGGGACACGGGTTCGAGCCCTGGTCTGGGAAGATCCCACATGCCGCGGAGCAACTAAGCCCGTGCGCCACAACTACTGAGCCTGTGCGTCTGGAGCCTGTGCTCCGCAACAAGAGAGGCCGCTATAGTGAGAGGCCCGCGCACCGCGATGAAGAGTGGCCCCCGCTTGCCGCAACTAGAGAAAGCCCACACACAGAAACGAAGACCCAACACAGCCATAAATAAATAAATAAATAAATAAATTTTAAAAAAAGGTAAATTTAGCATCTTCTTTATTTCTCCCTGCTTTGGCAAGGTGTGGAGTGTTTGCAGACACATTGTATGACTCAGAATTTAAGATTCAGATCCTGTTCCTGAGGTTCTGGAGCAATGCTAATGCTATTTTTCATTTTCTCGGAGCCTTGATGTCACTGAGAGGGACACTGACACTAAAACTCCTATGAGATGTAAGAGGAGGAGAACAGTAGTGGCTGAACCCTCACTCATCCCCAGTGTGAATCCCAGGAAAAAAAGGAGGCCTGACAGAAGCAGAGAATGGAGACAGCCATTGGTTCAAGGTTTATCATGGAAATAAGACTTCACTGCAAAAGCCTTACTCTAAATCCTCTTCACTTAGTCTCTACAACTTTTTTTCATATACGCAACATATAAGTAAATAAAGATCCACAAAATAACCTAAGTTACTTTTTCCCCCAATAGCAAAACACGCAATAATGGACGACTGAATCATTAGATCCTAACAAGCAATTTAAAAGCTCAGAACAGTCACCTTTGGAATCAGGTCCTTAAAAAGAGAAATCATAACACAAATGATAATAGTTTAGTGCAAATCATTTTTACAGGCAGTTAAGAATTGTTTTTACTTCAAAATGTCATAATCTCTTGCTTGCATATACACGTTAGGAAAAAGAACTTTAAAGGAAACATCAAGCCAGATTCTCTTCCTTTTAAACTCTGTGGGAGCTCGCACTGGATGAAACCATTGATAATAAGATGGCTCTTAATTTTTTAAAGGATTCTCCTATTCCTATCATTTGATACAGCACTTTTTTTGGTTTTGTTCCAACACCAGCCAAATGCCAGGTCACATTGAAGAAAAATTAATAACTTCCTCAAAATAAAACCTGACCTCTATTTCCCAAAAATCTCAAACGCATTGAAATAGTTTCATATGAATTACGTGTGTCTCTCTACGATCTAGGTTTAATTTTCCTCCCATGCATTCCATTCTCTCCTGTACTTCCTCCACCTGAGCTGTCATTACTAATTGTCTATTTGCTTGTCTGCCAAACCCCTGTGTTTCCAAACACGCCAGACTATAAACTCCCCAAGGGCAAATACCTTAGAGATTTTTTTTACTGCTGTATTCCCTGCCTACCACAGAGCATAGCACATAACTGTCACTCAATTATTTTTTAAATTGTTAAATTTATGTTACCACATTATACTTTGCTAGTTTATTTCCCTCATAAGATTAACTTCCTGAGGACAATGTAGTTGTAATATATATCTTTATATCTCCATAGTCTGGTCCAGTGCCTGAGGCAGTGCAAAAAAAAAAAAAAAAAGTGAAAATATTTTTCAAGTCAATGGTAAATGCAGTGCAAATGTGAGGGTGCCTATACTTTTCCAGGGACCACTTTTTATTAACAGTTATGCCCCTTTTCTGAGTCATAAGTTAAAGCCAATAATTCTAAAACTTCCATCCAAAATTATTTAATTCTCCTCAATAAAATGTTTCATTTTTAACACTCTTCATTACCAAAACATTCTAATGTCTGGCCTTCAAGCTATTTATTCTCAGTGGAGATGTACCAAAATTTCATAAATGGAAAGTTGTTCTTCAGTCTACTCAAGAACAACTGGACGCTTTTTCTTTTTCATTTATTTATTTATTTTTTCTTTCTCTGTGGTACACGGGCCTCTCACTGTTGTGGCCTCTCCCGTTGCGGAGCACAGGCTCCAGACGCGCAGGCTAAGCGGCCATGGCTCAAGGGCCCAGCCGCTCCGAGGCATGTGGGATCTTCCCGGACCGGGGCACGAACCCGTGTCACCTGCATCGGCAGGCGGACTCTCAACCACTGCGCCACCAGGGAAGCCCTGGACCCTTTTATTTTGACCCTTCTTGACCGTTCCCATGTCATGTCACCTGACGTACTTGACATTGTCTCCATGTTACCTGTGTACCATTACAAATGAGGTACACACAGCTTTTTAAAAAATTTCATAAATTAGTGTAACCCTCTATATGTATTATACTTTAGAGTTTCAAATTGCTTCCATAGCTCATTCTGCTCCTGAAGACTATTACTATTTTCGGTTGAATTGTGCTCCTCTCAAAAAAGATATATTTTAATTCTAACACCAAGTACCTCAGAATGTGATCTTTACAGAGGTGACCAAGTTAAAATGAGTTCATTAGAGTGGGCCCTACGCCTATATGACTGGTGTTGGGTTGCATGGGTTGCATGGGTTGCATGTCCTTATAAAAAAAGGAAATGTGGACACAGAGACAGGCACACAGGGAAAATGCCATGTGAAGATGAAGGCAGAGATCAAAGTGAGGTGTCTATAAGTCAAAGAGTGCCAGCAAATCACCAGAAGCTGGGGGAGAACATGGAACAGATTCTCTCTCAGAGCCTCAGAGGAAACCCAACCGGCTGACACCTTGGTCTCAGACATCTAGCCCTCAGAACTGTGAGACATTACATTTCTGTTGTCTAAGCCACCCAGATTTTGGTACTTTGTTACAGCAGCCCTAGCAAACTAATGCACTGGCTTATAAGAGCATGATGGTAAGAGGGTGTTTTTGGATGAGACTTACACTTAACTTGGTGGACATTGGACAAAACAGATTGCCCTCCATAACGTGGGTGGGCCTCATCCAATCAACTGAATGCCTGAATAGAACAAAAATGCAGGCTTGACCAAACAAGAGAGAATTCTCCAGGAGATTGCCTTCAGAATAAAACTGGAACATCAGCTCTCCTGGGTCTCCAGCCTACCAGCCTATGCTGCAGATTTTGGACTTGCCAGCCTTCATAATCATGTGAGCCAATTCCTTGTAATAAATCATTTTATATACATATATATATATATCCTATTTGTTTCATTTCTCTGGAGAATGCTGACTAATACACATATTAAACACTCAATGAATATTAGATCTCATAATAATGCTGAGCTGTGTTAAGAGGAGGAGAACTCATTGTACTGATGAGCATAACATCATCATCAAAGTTAAGTAAATTACCCAAGATCATATTGCTGTTAAGTCACAGAGCAAGGATTCAAGCCAGGTCTGTCTGATTCCAAAATACATGTTTCTTCCCCTATATATTGCTACTTAAGAGTTGACAGTAAGGATAGAGACAAAGTCAAATGTGAGACCATTTTCTAAGAGTATAGGATGGGTGAAATGAGGACTCAAGGGAAGGTCGAGACCAACCAATATGGGGGGAAAATCTAGTTCAGTGGTTTTCAAACTATGGACCCCAACACCTAGTGTTCCCCTGAGATACTTCCTGGAGTTCACCAACTTTTGATTTGAAATGTCAATATTTTAAAGTATGTTTTACTATTCTAAAAATAAGAATAAAATCATCACACATTCCCAAAACTGTTATATGAAAATTTTAACACACTGGGTCCATCCAAACATTATCCTGGACTTCAAGGCTAACTCATTTAGTGTCCACTGTGCAGGAAAGCTTCCCCGACATCTCTTTGAACCTATTTAAACATATTGCAATCTGTCATTGGTTATACCCACACTGCATAAGTGAGCATGTTCACTATAAACCAAGTGAACATGGTCTATAGGGAACATGCACCAAGACATGCATATATAGACTTGCACCAGGCTCAATTAACAGCCCATCATATCTCTGGCATACCTGCTTATACAAGGTTTCATTCCAGCATAACAGAGAGTTGTGCAATTCTCAGGGAATGATAACAAGAAGCATATGATATTATCTTGGTTTTACAATACTTTACCATGCTTACTCAACAATAAGGTGACATTGATTACAAGACTCATCATCAGTGTAATAATGGCCTTTCCAAAAAAGCCCCTCTAAATTAAATATACACAGTTAAAAAAATTTTTTTTCAGTATTATATACTTATTCACACAATTACACACCACTTCCTTCTTCAGTGTCATAATTAAAGTTTTCTTCTAAGCCTTCACATTCAGGTCAAAAATATACTTTTGAATTATTCTTGGTATTCACAGTTATGAATAGGGTTACAAGTGGCAAGTTGCATTCACACCACCTTCACCTGTAGGACAGGCAGTATAATTTCAAAGTAAAGCACAGTGCTGAGCTTGGGCAACTTCTACCTTAATTACAGTGCTTGGTATGCCAGACAAACTTCAGACTAAATAATTACTGTTCTTTCAAAACTAGATCACAGAATAATCTTTCTCAAGAAATTTCAAGCAAGAAACTAAATTTAAGTTAAAAGTCAACCTTGTGGGGTACAACCAATGCAAATAATTCAACTGAAGTTACAGGAAGATATACCTTCTATGAACTGCTAAGTTCCCATATTTCAAGTTATTCCTGGGCCTGATGGCTGACAGGTTTCTTTTGACATCAATTATAAGAGTCATCTTAATTTCAGAAGCATAATGTGAAAAACGTAAACATGTAGGACCAAGGAAAGAGCACGTAAATGTTATATAGTGATTTCAGCCCTTATCTTGGAGCAGGAGGTTACCTATATCTTTGTATTTATGGAGGACTTACTGTCTTTTATTTTCACTTTTATTTGCATATATTGCAGTTCCATGGAAGATTTCCTTTGGATTCTGGATTCACTGATAAAAATATTGTTTTTAAAAAATTGTAAAAACCACTGCACTAGGAAAATCCAAGATTTATACATACAAAGAGTCAAACATCAAGTTGAAGAACCATCTGCGAGGTGACTCTGCCTCTTCCTTCAGTCCCAAGAAATACAGTAAGAGTAAACATAAAGAAACAAATGACATGAGTGATGAACAACCAGGGACTGGTGATCAGAACAGGACACCAAAGAGGGTGGGTGGTGGTGAGAGGAACGCTAAAGTGACTGAACCTGGAACTCAGCGCAGGGGATTAAGTTGGTAAGGAAGGAAGAATGGCTACAAAAACGCAACAGAAAGCCTAGCTGAGTAGGTTTGACAAAGTGGAAGAAGGCAGGAAGCTAGATTTAGAAAATGAAAGAGATGAAGGGAGTTGATTAGTACCTGGATGGAAAAAATAAGGGTAAGAAGTGCAGTCTGGGTCAAGTTTTGTGAAACTGAGCTGTGTTCATGTAACAATGGTTGGCTAACGGCATGCCTTTGGCTGATCACATCTCTCACTCTTCAACTGGACATTTAGAATTTTAAAGACCTCATTAATCTAAGACAAGACCCTTCCCTTCCCCTCCCCATCCTTCCCTCTTCACCTCTCTCCGCCTCAAGTAGTTTGTCTTATAGATCCATGCAAAACACTGTCAGAGGGCATGCTCCTGGCACTTCCAAGAAGAATAGAGTCTAATGCCTTATTTAAATAATATTATTTATAATACATGTATCAAAAATAAATTTCAGAGACAAGAAATTAAGAAAACCTATATACAAAATTAAGTGAAATTATATAATTTACCAATTCCATTCTAGATTGTTGGATAGTGTGATACACTGGTTAAAAGTTCTAGAGATCAATGTAAGTTCATGTCTTGACTTCACAGTAATTAGCTGGGTGGCCTTGTATAAGCTCTTTAATCTTTCTAAACTACATATTTCTTACATGTAGACTCTATCTAAAATTATTTGAAGAATTCACTGAGATAATACGTATAATCCCTGGTACATAGAAAGTGCTTAGTAGATGTTAGGAGATACCGGAGGCAAAACTGCAGATTTCAAGAACTATTTAAGAGGAAATTTTGAATTCTGTGGCAAGTTGAACGATATCTATATTTCTATTGTTAATTTGCTAAAAAAAAAAATGTGAACTTTCAAAATTCTCTTCCTTGGATCCTAAGATTAAAAAAGAAGAATGTTAGGATGCAACTAGAGATTATCATACTGAGTGAAGTAAGTCAGAAAGAGGACAAATACCATATGATATCACTTATACGTGGAATCTGAAATATGGCACAAATGAACCTATCTACAAAACAGAAACAGACTCATAGACATAGAGAACAGACTTGTGGTTGCCAAGGGAGAGGGATGCACTGAGAGTTTGGGGTTAGTAGATGCAAACTATTACATTTAGAATGGATAAACAACAAGGTCCTAATGTATAGCACAGGGAACTGTATTCAATATCCTGTGATAAGCCACGATGGAAAAGAATATAAAAAAAAGAATGTCTGTATGTGTATAACTGAGTCTCTTTGCTGTACAGCAGAGACTCGCACAGCATTGTATATCAACTATACTGCAATAAAAAAAAATTTTTTTAAAAAAAGAAGAATTTTAGGAAAGAGAAGTTTAGTGGAGCTGGGAGAAGATGGAATCACCTCCATATCCCACGTTTTATGATTATGTGGTAGAATTCTGGGTTTTGTCCTCAAATCTACAGTTTTCCAATCTTTCATTAAGGTTGAAAAGCACTAGTTGGGCCATTTAAACCCACTCTCTTAAGATTAACTTAATGGCTTTTAGACTTTAGTATGCAAAAAGAATCACCTGAAATGTAACAAACAAACAAACAAACAGGAAACAAAAAACCAAGATTATAGTTGCCCTCTCCCAGAGATTCTGGATTTAGTTGGTATGGAGTGGGACCTAGGAATCTGCATATTTAATGTAAGATATATTATAGATACATAGATCTATCTTAATATATTTTTTGAGCAGGTGACTGGCAATTTGAGAAGCACTTATCTAAAGCTATAGAAAATACTGATATTTATGAAGGGCTTCTAATTTTAAGAGCATAAGTTTTTACCTAAAGAATTTCTTGGGACTTCCCTGGTGGCAGAGTGGTTAAGAATCTGCCTCCCAGTGCAGGGGACACGGGTTCGAGCCCTGGTCTGGGAAGATCCCACGTGCCGCAGAGCAACTAAGCCGGTGCGCCACAACTACGGAGCCTGCGCTCTAGAGCCCGCGAGCCACAACTACTGAGCCTGTATGCCACAACTACTGAAGTCCGCACACCTGTGCTCTGCAACAAGAGAAGCCACCGCAGTGAGAAGCCTGCACACCGCAACGAAGAGTAGCCACTGCTCGCTGCAACTAGAGAAAACCCACACTCAGCAACAAAGACCCAATGCAGCCAAAAAAAAAAAAAGAATTTCTTAATCCTGTTTCTAGCTAGATTTCTTTTCCAACACAATAACTAAACTTTGATCAAATTTTCATTGATAGGAGATTTGGCAACTCGTTGTTTTTTAATAATAACATACGTGTCTACTAACCCCAGAATCTAACTCTACTTTGCAGTAATAGTGGCTGGAGTGACAGACCGTGACTCAAGAAAGACAAGAGTTGTGTTGCTACCCTTGGCAGAAACAGAAACAATTGAATCAGCAAAACCTTGTATGAGAGTTCAAAAAGGCTGCCAAGTTACAAGTTAACACCTCAGTGGATCCAAAGACTGTGTTCAAGGACTAAATCCAATATACATTTCTAAATGTAATGATCTTATCTTTACATTTCATTGGAAGTATTTAAAAAATTTTTAAATACATCGAACAATATTTGCTGTCAAGGAATTATACTGCTGACTTTAGAAAAGTTTATGTGAGATGACCTTTATTCAGTCATTTGGTAAATCAATAAAAAAATTTAGGCCCCCTTCATTAAATGGAGTAAGGGAAAATCTATAGATATATATGATGGCCTTTGCTCCAAAGAGAAATAAAATTGTCTCATTAAAAATATCAATGTGAAAATTCTAGTAAAAGAATAATTAGAATGTATAATAGGTTTTGATATGTGGCCTAAGCCTTCAAACTGCTATATCCTGGAATATATCAGAGATTCAACATTTATACTGAATAAAGGCATGCATGCATGAATAAATGAATGAATAAAAATCACATTAGTATTTCAAAAATTACTTTTACATTAATGAGTTCATTTTACAGTGGTTGTCTTTCTAGCTAATAAAATTGCGTAAAACCTTAGCTCTGATGTTATTGGGATGGCTGAATTGGAGCTTTAATTTCATCAGTCTTATAAACTCTTAATACAGTGAATAAAATTTTGGATCTCAGCGTCATTATATATTTTATGCTCTTATTTATGAAACTGATTTATGAAAATACCTATTGTTTAACTTCATGAATGATGTTGAGCCAAGTTTGCTCCATAATCAAATTAATCCATAGGGGATTTATTTGTGCACTTTTGTTCACCGTCCATATATACAAGATATACATTCACTTTTATGGATAGGAGAGATTAACTCTAATAGATCTCAGATGAAAAGTGACGGAAAAGAGGCTAATGTGTTTCAGAAGCCAACCCTATCTTTGATTGAAAGGGAGAAGTTCTTTTGGTAATAAATATTTCATCAGCTTATTTATTATTTTGAAAAATGTATTCAGAGGTCCAGACTAAATTGAGTTTAAGGTCTTTTTTTTTTTAAGACTAGATTGTGGTACATACATTTAGGAAGAAATTCTGGAAATAATCATTGAAATAATCTGTTTTAAAATTAAACTGTCAGGCACCCAGAATACTCACATGATATTTGAAGAGAAAAAATATTTCAGGTGGAAAACTCAGCTTTAGCAAAGCATTGATCTTCTGAAGAAAAATAATAGTGTACTAACTTAACCTAGAATTTTCCTAGAAAGTCCTGTAACCCACACAAGAAAGCAAACAAAAAAACCAAATTTTCCTATTTTGTTATACTTTGGAATTCATGGATTTGGTAAAGCAACTAAAATTTTTATTCAAAATTGATATTTTATCTTCAGAAAAGTCAAATGGAAAGTTTTTAAAATTTCATATTTATAAGTAAATTTTTACATTTCCATCAAAAATTAAATTTTAGAAGTATAAACAAACTGAATTAGTCAAGTTTTATTCATTCAACAAGTATATATATATATATATATATATATATTTTTTTTTTTTTTTTCCTTGTGGTACACGGGCCTCTCACTCTTGTGGCCTCTCCCGTTGTGGCGCACAGGCTCTGGACGCGCAGGCTCAGCGGCCATGGCTCACGGGCCCAGCTGCTCCGCGGCATGTGGGATCTTCCCGGACCGGGGCACGAACCCGTGTCCCCTGCATCGGCAGGCGGACTCTCAACCACTGCGCCACCAGGGAAGCCCCAACAAGTATATTTTAAAGGCCTACTATTCACCAGGGAGTCAGACAGGTGCTGGAACCAAAATATGGATAATATAGAGCCTATACCTTAAAGGATGCATAAAAAAAATGTATACGCAAAAAAGAAGTAAAGAAGAGATGGTCAGTAGGTTCCTATAAGACAAAACTATTCTGAGAAGTTAATATCTAATCTAATGTTAAACTACTGTTCCCTCTTCTGAAAAGTCCACTTTGCATGTCTAAGTGTTTCACTTACTTTTAAAATTACTCAATTATTGAATACACTAATGTTAATTACAAATAAGCCCTGAAATTTTTTCTAGATCTTTATTTAAAACTAAGTAATTTTAAAGCTGCAAATTCTGAAGCTTATTGCAATAGAAGTTTTTTAAAAAAATATTATATGAAATTCAATTTTCAGTGCCCATAAATAAAGTTTTATTGGAATGCAGCCATGCCCATTTGTTTGCATCCTGTCTATGGCTGCTTCCCTACAATGGCAGAGACTATGTGGCCCACAACATTGAAAATATTTACTACCTGGCCTTTTACAGAAAAAGTTTGCCGACCCCTGATGTAAAGGATAGCAATGGATTTGGGCTGAAAAAGTACAGCTTTGTTGTTGTTCTATTTTCCAGAGTTCGTAGAGATATTTAAAATAAATAAAATGTGCAAAGAGAGCTTCCTATAAAGTTTCTCCAGTATGCTGCCTCTATGAGGATTGCTAATCCTGGCCAGCAGTGGCTTCATTTTCTTGTTGCTCCCATAGCCAATACTGGGCTCCAAGGTCTGGCCTAGAATCTCCTCGAAACACAGCTGTCAGCACCTCTAGGATTCTGCCTATTAAGCTTAATTTTCACATAATGGTCTGACTGGTAACAGATGAAACTCCTGTGTCCCTTTTTGAAGTTAAGAACTTCAGTTAAGAATTTCACTAGGTGTTGGGGTTGGGTGTGAAGTTGGGCAGAAGGTAGCTGCACCTATGTAGGCAATGCTAAGAAATTTCTGTGTGCTTTAACAGGTTCAAAGTTTTAACATAAAACAATGATATGTAATCTTTTCAAGAGTATGAGAATCTTCCTCTTTCAGATTAACAAAACTTAATAGTGGTATTAGGTATTAAATTAGGGTTTAAAATATATATTGAAACCACAGTGTTACCCATGGGCTTACACATTCTACATTATATATTTCTGTAACTTTGAAATACCTTTTTGCTAATGATCGTGCATTACCTTTTTCAGTTATCTTTTTTTCAGATTGTATTCCAGAAAATCTTTTTTTCAATCACCGCAGACAATACTTAAAGCCCCAGTGAATTTTCATACGTCCTTCTTAAACGTCTATGATCGTAATAATCAGCTGTGTAAAAACTGCTGTTTAAATGTGTGAAGTTATGGTGGGGTGGGGACCCTTCATATATCAGTTGGTGGGTTTGCAGGGGAGGGTGCTAGGTAGAATTTCTAGGTAGAATTTAACTAGTGCTGTCCCTAGTATACCGCTGCTTTTTTTCTGACACACTCTCAGGTGACTCCATATCACAAAAAAGTTCAAAAAGTCAGCACTTTAAATTCTTACCTAGATACCACCCTGGACTTTACTGAACAGTGTGAGGGATGTATTTACGATTCTGACTGTCACCTCTGACATCTAAATATCTCTCACCTAAAGCTCTAAATCACTTCAAAGTGTTTTCAAATATCATATTACCTGGCCTTGAGCCGTATGCATCATTTCCTTTTTCATCTCAAAAAGAAGTTGAGAGTCTTCATAAGCCTCCACCTCCCCCCGCAAGATGCCTCCTCCAACCGAAACCTCTGCCCTCAGCAAGCGTCAACACCACCCACTGCTACCCATGTCAGCAAATCTAGACAGCATCCTTGATTCTTCTCTCTTCTTCACTTTCCACCTCTAATCAATTACCAAACCTGTTGATTTCACCTCCTAATGTCTTTCAAATCCATCTTTCTCTCTATCCCAACTGCTACTCTTTCATTTCATCAGTTTTTTGCAAAACTGCAACAGTTTTGAACTGGACACATTGCTCCCCTGCTACAAAGCCACGGCTTTTGACTTTCAGTATGATAAAGCCCAGACAAAGTTCACCAAGCCTCTTACGATCTGGTCCTCGCTAGAGTTCCAGACCCAGCTCCCACAAACCTTTGTCACACATCTTATGCTCCAGTTACCAGGAACTTCTCTGACTCTTTTGAAGGTGCCATGCTCGCTTTTGCTGCCAGTGCTACACACAGTCTGCCACTTCTGTATTTAAATTTTTCCTAACCCAGCCCTACCCTTTTTGTCTGGATAGGTGCCAACTCAAGACTCACTCCTGCAGCAAGCCTTCCTTAACCGGTCTAAGACTGGATTAGATGCCCAGGGAGAGTTACTATAAGCCCTTGAAAATCTGGGTTTCAGAGAACTCATTCCATGAAGGCAGCACCAATTTCTTCCTTGTCCACGTCAACCTTCAAAATCCCTCTCATAGAATACAGAAGGTGGTGAATTAATGAATTAAGGTATCCTCCAAGCTGTGCTGAATCATAACCTACAAAGCCAGTATTGCTCTGACTCAGTTCTCTGAAGCAACCTATGGGAGAATTCTCTGATTATATCAGAGTAGAGCCCAGTTGTCCAGTTTCAGAGCTAAGAATCTTAACCAAAAGGACTGAGCAGAAATCTTCAAATCACTTCTTGACCCCATAAGCAAGGAATTAGCAAGCAGGCCTTCCCGCAAGGCAAAGGCCTGGCTATAAAGGAAGATAAGAAATATTTCACGGAATAATTACTCTAAGTATTAGAAAATCTGTCCAGGGTCCTGCTCACTTTGACCTCTCTTTATCAGAATAATGCTGTATTACAGGACTGTTGAATGTCAGCAAACTACAATATCCATAAATCTCCATGGATCACCATGGAATTATCATCATCACAAAGAAATATTTAGTAAACTGTTGCATGCAGGAGTCTTGAAATGGTCTGAATACTAAACAAGTCATAGAAGGCCCTGACATCCAGGGCTTTACAATTTGAAAGAGTCATTGATGTCAAAAGATAGTAATAAGCTAACAGAGCTGCACAAAGAATAGCAAACTTGACAAGTCTTGCGACTTGGATACAGCTGTGAAAACAGATCATTCAGAGCTCTGTAAGAATATATTCGTTCTCTACATCAAGCAATCTAAGTGAATTTTTACAGCTTTCTTGCAAAAAGAAGCCTAAACTCTTAGGTTCAATAGCAAAGCCACTTTGTAATGCTAATTTTACTTTCAAACAACCACAAGGTAAAATCTTAGGAGCTGAAGAGAAGCACCTGAAATAGTAATGTTAACATATTTATAAAGTAAGCCTTCAGTCAGGGTTCCCAAACAACCAGACCTCTATCATAATCTGTTTTCTCCTCTTGACATCATTGCATCACAGAGATTTTGCTCCAGGGAAGAGCCCTACACAGATGCGTCAGGAATCACTGGAATCAAAATTGCCAAAATTGCTGCTGAGTCAGAGGTGGTTTTAAAGTTTTGATAAACAACATATAGCTGCACGCTAAATGGTTAACACCCTTCCCTGATGGTTTTGCAATCCTATACTTATATTGTAGCTCTATCACTGAAATTATAGGTTCCTGTGAAGCGACACTGATAATAATAATACATTTTATACTGGGGATCATTTAAGGGCCTTTTAAACAAGTTTTAACATTTATGCACTGAATATTATCACACTAACTCCTACTTCTTCCCATGAAACATAAATGGAAAACTGAAAAACCATGATTTCCCTAGTGTATCAGTTGGCTCTAGAGGATATTTTGACTGTCACATCAAACATAAAACATTAATGAACTAGTTAAGACAGCTGATTCCACTTCTCTCTTTAGCAAGGGATGGAATATTACAGTTACACTGTATGGTATGTGTTATAAGTATATAAGAATCTTCCCAGAGAGTTGAGTAATAATTTGAACCAGCATATAAAAACTGTTGGAATACACTTCATAACCAAGGAGGAATTTTTTAAACTTGCAAAATGAACTAAAAGAAACTTAATATATACACATATATTTTATATAATAAAATATAATTACAATTTTAGTAATATCATGCCGAGGAGGTACTTTTAGAACTGAGAGTTAAATCAATCAAACTTGACACGTATCCCAAGTTGCAAATCTGAACTGTATCATAAAAATCATGATTAGCAAAAGACAGATGGGTAGAAAGGAATTTTAGGGGACTGGGGTAGGGAGTCAACATTTGTCAGTGTTCAGGCAACACTGTTCCAGAGGGGCCCCTGTCCCAAAAGTGGCCTCCTCCAATTCCTACAAGAGACAAAGCCAAGAGAATGTATGGGAACCCTGGGGTGTCCTCACTGGATGGCATTTGCCCACTGACTGACTAAATGAACTCATGCTATTGAGGGACCCTTGGCAGCTGTACATATCAATACGAATTGTGCAACTCATATTGGCATTTTGCTTTATGCATCTATTTCTTTTGATTTGGATAGTCTAAGCCTTGTCTGAGAGATGAACCTGAGATACAATATGTGTATTGATCAGGATAGGAACAGGCCCTTGTTTGAGTGGCCATCTGGTCTCCCTTGGCAACATTTCTATAAATACCCCCAACAAACTGCAAAAATACTTATAGCTCTGCCATAATTTTAGATTCCCTCACACCTTGCAAAAAGTAAATAAAATGTAAATATAAAGTCATTGTGATGGATTTTTTTTTTTACATATACTGTAATTTATGTAACCAAATTAGTGTGGTCCTCTTCAAAATTGTCATCTTTATGGGTCTTTCATTACATACTTGCTGTAATCATCTTCTGTTGCTCAAAGCACTTTCGTTTCTCTTCATTAAGAAATGTCTTTAAAGTTTGCAATACACTTTTGGAATGATAATACCTAAACTTAAGTAGCACTTGGCTGTTAACAAAGCAAATTATGATGAAAAATCTTTATACTTTTTTGAGCTACAATCAAAAGTCATTTAGAAGCAAGTCCAAGTGATTGGTCTGGGTAATATAACTTTTAATCCAAAGCAAGCTATGACTATAAAATAATGGCTAAAAAAGGTAATGAAGCTACTTATGAGAATAAATTTATATACTGTTTTAAAGTTAATTGCATTAAAAGAATCCAAAAATATTCTGATCAAAGGCAGAATTTCACTGGTAGCTACTTTGATCCACCACATCCATCCTGATGTAGAAATTCTAGTGTATTTATTTAAAAATCTCTCATTACTTCATATTTAATGATTACAAAAGTAACTTAAATTATCTTATTATTAACCTGAGACTTACAATATTCGACTCTTTGCTGAATTTCCACTTTAGAGCCTAACCTTGTTTACTTTTTGGTCTTACTTGAGACTTACCTGTGGAATTTATTGGGGGCCCCTATATCCAGTCTTAGTAAGAAAACTGTGGCATTGTACACATGGATTCTGTGGGGCTCTGACAATTCCTCAAGTATAGATCTAGACTTCTGGTATGAAAACCATGACCAAAATTCAAGCTGTGTCATCTGACACATGGTTTGGTACATAATCTAACATCTAAAGAGAATATGGGAAATTCAGCACATGAGAGAAGACAGAGAACAAACTGAATAACCACCTTTAAAAGTTAGAAAATGTAAACTTGACAAATTGCTCAAAAATGAAAAACATAATCTCTCTTGGTAAACATTTGTAAATCAATTGCACTGGTATATAAATTATAAATTCTATGCAAATATATCACCTCTAGTTTAAAAACATCTTTGTATTTCATAAAAGCTTTAAGTCAATGTAACTTGGTCTCCATGATACACACTATTTGAATTTTTGTGGTGAAATTCTCTTTTAGGTTATGTTTATAATATTGACATTATTATTATTTTATGCATTATGACACCTCAGATATCTTTCAAATTTCATACTTGATGTGAAATTCATGCAAAATTAAGAAAGTACTTAGGGTTTCCCTGGTAGCGCAGTGGTTGAGAGTCCGCCTGCCGATGCAGGGGACGTGGGTTCGTGCCCCGGTCCAGGAAGATCCCACATGCCGCGGAGCGGCTGGGCCGGTGAGCCATGGCCACTGAGCCTGCGCGTCCGGAGCCTGTGCTCCGCAACGGGAGAGGCCACAACAGTGAGAGGCCCGCGTATCGTAAAAAAAAAAAAAAAAAAAAAAAAAAAAAAAAGTACTTAAATCTTTCCTAAACATTATTAGTTTTCCCAGTAACAAAATCTAGACAATAAAAGAGATATTTAATATAATCTATAAACCAGACCAAACAGCTTAATCTTTTATGGCTCTGAAACTGAATGGATCATACTCAGAAAGTTAAATTCTGAGGCATTTAACAACATATGACACAAGCATATGACTTTTTTCCTGTATATCTGGTAATGCCATGTTGGACGAGATTTTTCCTAAATTAAATTCTCATCTAGGCCCATTCATTGCACATACAGATGGATGGTCATAAAATTATATTCAACAAAAATGAATTGAATATTTTATATAAACAAGGTATGTGCTATTGTAAAGAATGTAAAAATATGGTAATTAATAATAATAACAGTGGCAGCTAACATTTACTAGGCTAATGACTGTACATGCATTTTCTCAACAGATTAACCCCTAAGACATCGGTCCTACTAGTGTCCAAGTTTTAAAGGTCAAGTCACACAAACAGAGATGTTAAGGGACTTGCCTCAGGTCACAGAGCTACTAAGTAGCAGATCCAGGATCTGAATCAAAGCAATCTGAATCCAAGGCCTAAAACCCTGGACCACTAAGCAGGACTACTGTCTAATCCGAAGACAGAAAGAAGAAGAAAATACGTTTCTTACCTTTTCAGAATTACAACCCAGAAGGAAGTTTATAATCACTGGTACTTTAGGTGAATGTCAGTTCCTATAAATAGTAGGAACTTAACTTTTAAAAATATACCTATTCTTAGAGCAACTTATTATAAAGTAGTTTGAAGAGCAGGACTGAGTATGCTCTTCACAAATTTAGTAGCCATTATAATATTTATTTTTTAACAAACCCACCTGAGAGCATTTTTAAAACTATACCAAAATGTGTAAGGTGATCTGTTTTAAAAAAAGAAAAAAATACTTTGATAGACCAACAGTGATATAATTTAAATCAACAATGAGCTAATTTAAAGTTCCTTAGTATTATACTTAGACGTAGCCATGGGATATGTATTCTTCTGAAAACTGCATTTTTTTTAAAACTGCATTTTTAGACAGAATGGCATTTAGGTTCCTCCAAGTGCTCTAGTAGAAAGGCTACAATTTATGCCAATTACCATTCTGATTTTGTAAATAACAGGAAAACAGATCAACAGACAATCCCATTCATACAGATGCAGTAACAAAAGGTGCTGAAAACACCCACCCAAGAGGCAATTCCAAACAGTAAAGTCCTTCTCTCCCATCCACAGGGAGGAGCTCTCCTTCTACGGCCTATGCCCTCTCCTTAGCACCTGAGTTCCAGGTTTGCTGCACATTCAGAGAATAAAACATTTTAGAAAGATGTGAAAGCCAAGCTCCTTTCTCCCACACACATATGAGCATATTTCTAATGTATTTGGCTTTTCTGATACCTAAGTATGCTGATTCATTAGATAATTATGAATTAGTAATATCCCATGAGAGAGCTGAACCTATTCATTCATACAAGTATAACAGAAACAAAGTAGATACAGTATCCAAAGAACACTTCAAATATGAAATGCTACATCTAACTACACTTTGCCTAAGACTCTGAACTTAGACTCAATTTTTTAAAATCTCATTAGATGAAGTTCACAAGCTTTTATGGCTCATCACATGTAAAGTAGGATAAGAGTACAATTTATTAAATGTCAGTTGGTTTAACTTCAGTACCTATTCCCATGGTTTCACATTTCCATGGTAATTCTGACCCCTCTTTTAAAATGTATAGCTTGTAGAATTGGCTTTTTTAAAAACAGATATTTCGAAGGATTTGCTTTCATTCTTAAAAGAAAGAATAATGGAATTGTGGCAAATACTTGTTAGATATACTCAGTATCATAACAATAAAAACTTTAAGCACATATTACCCACTTTATATTTCTCCCCTATAAACGTTCAAAATTCAGTCAACAAGTGTTTTCTGAGCACCTACTACATGCAGGCATGGCACTTGTAGTACATGAGCCAAGAAGACTTCTAAGTTTCCAAGGCATGAAGGAGGGAAAAATAGGGGCCAAACGTAAGTATTTGTTATTAACAAGTTTATAATTCACAAGTTTCTTAGAAAAATCTAAGGAGACAATTGCACAGTAGCACATTTGGGTCTTGAGAGTGATTTTCAGCTGCAAGTAGTTAAAACTTCAGGGTTAAGCTAAGGCTCTTTATTCACACAATCGGCTTCAGTTTATTCTTTTATCTCTTCCTAATGTTTTCTATCTTATTCCACAAAATCCTCGTTCTCCTCCATAGCAATGAATGACAGCGCATCTTTTTAAAAAACTATTCCACTTTCCCCAAAACCCAGCCCATACACGCGTCCTCCTCTTTCCTGGGCACGTGTGCTTCCAAAGCTCAGCTGGACACCCTCTCACCTGAAAAAAAGTTGGGAGAAGACGCTGGCCTTTTCCAGAGGCGACCTCTGCATGGTCTCTGGGAGCACCGGGGTCCCTGCCGGGGCAGGCCGGGCACGAGCTCCTAATGCCAAACGCCCTACTCTTCTCAGAGACTGCCGCTCGCCCCTTTTTCTCTGACCTGCTGTGATGTCATTTGCTTCCAACTCCCCCCACCCACCCCTACCCCACACACCTCCCCTCTCCTTTCGCTCCTTCCCCCGCCTCCACTGCCCAGGTTAAAAGCTGGACGCTGCCTGGTCCGGCCCCAAATTTGCTCTAGCGGCTTTCTCCACCCCGTCCGCGCCCAGCGTCCGCGCCGCGCCCGCTCCTTCGTTCTCGCCTCCTTCCCTCCCTCGCTGCTCCGCGCCACCCTTTCCCGGTTCTGACTCCCAGCCTTCCCTCCCTCGCGCGCGCTCCTTCCAGGTCCGTGTCCCTACCTTCCGTCCGGCCCCAGCCCAGCCCGCAGGCGGGGGACCGTCGCGGCCGCTCTCCAGGTCCAGACAGAAGGAGCCACCAGCGGAAGCAGCGCCAGTCAGTCCGCCGGGAGCCTCCTGGACCCTCCTGCGCCCCAGGCTCCGCGAGACCCAGGGCACGCCGCGGCCAACTTCCCCGAGCCTTCTTCCTCCTCCCTTTTTCCGAGATCCTAGCCGGGTTCGTGTTACGTTTGCACGGTGCCTTTTGAAAGGGGAACGAAAAGATGTCTCTCCTGTATCAAACTGCAGCCTCGGAGAGCTGCAAAGTTCCACGGCAGCGTCTGATGTGTTCGCCTTAGCGCTTCCCTTGAGAGTCAGAGGGAAAAACCAAGCTTGTTCGTTTTCAGGCTTAGGTGAGCTGCAAGTGTGGCCCCTTAGGAGACGTACTTCAGGTGGAGGGAATCCCTATAAGGACGTAAGAGGAATTGCCGCTTTGTCCATTACCCGCCCAGGATTTGTTCATTGTCTGTCCTAAGTTTTTCAGTCCGGCTTGCAGTTTTCAAGAAGGCTTTTGTGTGTGTTAGCGACTACGATGATGACAAGCGGACAGTGTGTAGACTCACCCGCCATCCTATAGTTCCTAGTCTCGTTCAGCAAAATATCTTGGCCAATAACACTGAAAGGAATCCAAACAATCTTTGAAGCGAAGGTAGCATGTTAACGCTGACCTGCCTCAGAGAAACGCCATCTTCAACTCTTGAAGGGCATCTAAGCTTTCCCAGGTGTGGGCGCTCTAGCTTCCCCGAGTTTTTGCTGCGTGGATTGTGTGCCTGTTTGATGGTTTTTAAAGAACCAAATCGTTCGTTCCTGAATCCTGTTGTGTAAAAGCAAGGGCACATTGAGTTTAAATTGAAAAATTCCAATGGAAGTAAAAAGTTTGGTCTGATTACGTTAATGCCTCTACACCTAAAGCAAGGGCGTTTACTTATGAATTGCTTGTTGTTCACTTGTGGTCACCCAGATACAGTACAAATGAAACTGCAATTCATAATAATAGAAAGACAGGAACACGTATTTAAATTAATAAATGTGTTCAAATCAGGTCTTTATAGCTCCCCTTTGCATTTCCATGTCACCTTTTTTTTTTAAACCTTAAAGTGGGTTTTATAAACATTTCAGTTTTATTATCCTAAATTTTAACAGTAGGGAAAATAACACTAAAGAGATAGGCAAATTGCATAAAGTTAGATACCAGGAGAAAACTTAATTTCTAACACATGATCTCTTGCTTCAAATCCTGTACCTGTGTTTTCCTCTCTCCCGTATGGCAGGCAAATCTAGGCTCTGCCTTCATTATTGACTTTTCCCAGGTATGTGATTGAACTCACTTCATCCACTTTCCCACCCTCCACTCTACTGTTTGCTTTATAACTGCTAATGTAACCCATCAAATGTAATACACACATTTTGAAAGGAAGCGGTAATCAGTTCCTCTTTGTTCTCAAAGAGCAGGAGACAATAAAGAGATTAAGAATTGAGTTCCAAAGAAGATCAAAGAAGCTGACCAAGTGATATGCCTCAGAGACCCCAAATATTTGTCAATCTCTTTCCTCTGAAAAGAATAGATAAAATAGTGACTATTTCTTGATTTCTTACTATTTGCCAGGCATCATCTCATGGGAATCTAACAACAACCATGTAAATAGGTGTTATTCTCCCCAGTTTTCAGTAGAGGAAACAGAAAAGAGAAGTAAATGCCTGTAATGATAGAGCTAACATTTAAACTCATGTCTGATTTCAAACCATCATGCCTATCAGTGCGTAATATTGCTTCTAATCAAATCATCCCTCATGCATTTATGTACTATCACTTACACTGGTATAACCAGTCTTTCTTCTCATATTAGTTTCATGCAATCGTAACTGCTAGACCTGTTCAAGAATGAGGCAAGAAAGCAGAAATCTGCAAACCAAGTAGCTACTGGAGTTCACACTTTTAAAAGATGACATCTAACTATAATATTCCATTTTAAGTGTCTGTACACACACATATTCCTAGGAAGGCCCTAGTTTTTATCATGAAAGGTTACATCCCAAATTTGTTCTTGGCATAAGTAAGACTTCACCATTATTCAGAATATTAACACGGTTAGCTGACATGAACAAATGAACTAATTGAGACGTGATATTCAAGGCTTGCATCTACGCACAAACGTAATGTGGGAACGTAGACTTATGCACTAGGAAAATGTTCAAATATGGCTGAAGGTCATGACTGAAATCCTAAATGTGTCTTTGAGATGTCAGGAATAGGAAAGAGATTAAAGGGCCAGGATGAAAATAAAAGGTGGTAGTAAGAAACAATGAAACTCTTCTCTCCAAGCTGCTCAAATATCAGCTCACAAAATTTTATAGTAACAGCTTATATATGTTAAGCACTTACCATGTATGTAAGGTGCCATGCACAGAATGCTTTGCCTTTTTTTAATCCTTATGACACCTTCATGAGATATTACCTTCTTCATTGTCTATATATTATAGGTGAAGAAACTGAGGTATAAAAAGTTTAGTAATTTTCCCAAGCAAGTTTCACAGTAAAAAGTAACAGAGAAAACTGAGATTTGAACTAAACAGTCTATTGCCTGAGCACAAGCATTTAACCACTACTCATACTCCCCCCACAGAATTTCCTAACATTTTAAGCAGAACTGACCTTCAATATAGAAGATTAGGTGGCCATTTGTATGGGTTTTTTTAATTGTAGAATACATGTAAAATTTGCTAACTTACACCTTTTTTGAGTGTACAGTCCAGTAACACATTCACACTGTTGTGCAATCAGCACAATCACAGTAACCCTTTTATCTTGTAAAGCTGAAACTCTATACACATTACACAATAACTCCCCATTCTCCCTTCCCCCCAGCCCCTGGCAACCACCATTGTATCAATTCTTTCTTGTTTTTTATGATTTTGACTCTACCTCACATACGGGGAATCACACGGTATTTGTCTTTTTGTGACTGGCTTATTTCACTTAGCATAATGTCCTCAAGGTTTATCCATGTTGTAGCCTAGTGCAGGATTTCTTTCCCTTTTGAGGCTGAATAATATTGCATTGTACGTATATATCACATTTGGTTTATCCACTCATTTTTTGGTGGGCACTTGGGTTTCAGCTATTGTGAATAATGCTGCTGTGAACATGGGTGTCATGGTGTGGCATCATTTTAAAGGTATATTAAAAAGAAGCAAGAAGAAGAGAAGAAGAAGGAAAGAAAGTCAATATTTATTTAGTACCTATTATGTGTTCAGCAATGTGCCATGTGCTTCCTCAAATGATCTCAATATATGAAAGCTTGAGATAACCTTCCTCTCATATATTCCTGTCATACATTACTCACTCCACCATGAGATGATGGCTGAAGTTTCATCATTAGATATCACCAGAGTGCAACTGCCTATACTTATCCATTATGTTCAATTTAATATGACTGTGTTCCTCAGATTCTCTCTTGAGAACAGGCCTTAATAGAGATAAGCAGGTCATGACAATGAGTGCACTAAAACCTGGAAAAGTAGAAGGAAAAAGGAAAAAGTCACAAAACAAGAGAAGGGCAAATTCTTGTCAGCTTCATGTGCATAGGCTGGCTCTGTATATAAATGTATCTAAGCCAGAAGAGTAAGAGCAGCTGAGCTTTCCCACAGTGTGCCACAGTATTGGCCAAGGATGCAAGTACACATCATAGTCTTACAAAGATGTTTCAGATCCAGACAGAGGTGTCCTGGTACATGACTAAGCCAGATTATCATTTATTTTTACCACTTCCAACATTCTGTTTGGTCTGAAAATTCTGTTTATAAACACACATGCACACGTACTTCTGTTTATATACATACATAACCTTTCTTTCCCACAACCTCCTTGGAGACAAGAACTGTGTCCTCTGTTTTCCTTTCAACTCATCTCTTATTTAGTAATACTGTGTACAATCAAACAATTTTCTCTCGGGGTTACTGACCTAATAGTTGAAATGTCATCCTAAAGGGGGAATCTGAAGATGCTCAAGAGATGAATCGTTGCCATTAATGTCTCAGCAAGCAAGAGCTCAGTGCTAAGGCAGGAGTACGGAATAAAAGAGGATCTCCACCCTCCAAAACTCAGAATCTACCCATGGTCATCAAAATTCCCTGAAGAGGGTAGCAGAGTGTAGTGGAAAGAGCTTGGGCTTTGAGGCAATGAAGAGCTGGTTTTTCAATCTTGGTACCGCTACTTACTTAGCTGTGTGGTCTTGGGTAAGTTACTTAACCTTTCTGTGTCTCAGTTCCCTTTTCTGAAAATGAGGTTAACAATACCCACTTCCAACTGTTGTTGAATGTATTCAGTCATTGTCTTTCTACCTCAGCACTACTGACATTTGGGGCTGAGTAACTCTTTGATGTGGGCGGACTGTCCTGTGCATTGTAGGAGGTTTAGCAGCATCTCTAGCTTCTACCCCTTGGAGGCCAGTAGAACTACCCCCTCCCCCCAGATGTGACAACGAAAACTGTCTCCAGACTTTGCCAAATACCCTCTGGGTGGCAAAATTGCTCCCGTTATGAATCACTGGATGAAATTATTTAAAGGTGAGGCATACAACAGCCATAAAGGGCTTAGAACCTAATAAGGATGTCACAAACTTTAGAATTTATTGTTACATATCACTAGTGATAAATCAGAAATCAGTGTAACATTGCAAAATGGATGGTTACAGAAAACGGAACTTCTTAACAGCTATCAGAATTCTTAGGAACACTGGGCTCTCTCATCCCTTCTGAAGTTATTTGCTTGTATTCAGATTACGTAAAAGATGGAAATTCAGGTACCCTTCCCATTGTAAGCTAATTTTGATTTAGAGGCAGAACTATGTTTTTATACTGTGGAAACATTCTTACTACTTTTGCATTGAAATGACATTTGAAAGCTCTATTTTTCAGTTCCTCTCATTTTAAGCTCATCACCAGTGGTATATTCTTAACAACTGTATCCAGATGGAGTTTGACACCCTGAGAGTCTTCTGTAACTTAAAAGTACTTCCTTGTAAGGGAAGCCTTAAGGATACTCCATCTGTACAAAACAGGAGATTATTAATGCTACTAATGAACTGGAACTATTGTGAACAATAGTTAAAATACTTTGGGGCTTCCCTGGTGGCGCAGCGGTTAAGAATCCGCCTGCTAATTCAGGGGACACAGGTTCAAGCCCTGGTCCAGGAAAATCTCACATGCCGCGGAGCAACAAAGTCCATGAGCCACAACTACTGAGCCCACGTGCCACAACTACTGAGGCCCGTGCGCCTAGAGCCTGTGCTCTGCAACAAGAGAAGCCACCGCAATGAGAGGCCCATGCACCACAATGAAGAGTAGCTCCCGCTCACCACAACTAGAGAAAGCCCGCACGCAGCAACGAAGACCCAACACAGCCAAAAATAAAATAAATAAAAAGTAAATAAAATAAAATACAGTAAATAAAATAAAATACAACTTTTTCATGAATGTAAAAGCTAATAAATCTGGGATTTTCTAAAACTCCTTTTTATCAAATGTTTCATTGTTTACATTGGTGCTTTTCCATTTTTCCTACTGAAGCTTTTTTAGAAACAAGAGAATGTATAACACCAGATTAAATTTTCATTGATGATATCGTCTTGAAAGCCAGATGTTCTCTATAGAATTAAAATTGTGGTTTAATATATTTAAACCTTAAGAAAAAATTTCCTCAGGCGAATTCTATACTAATCTATGTGCTTCATAGAAGAGTTACATTTAGAAAGGCAGTAGAGAGACTTCCCACTGGTGGCCCAGTGGGTAGGACTCCATGCTCCCAACACAGGGGGCCTGGGTTCGATCCCTGGTTGGGAAACTAGATCCTGCATGCATGCGGAAACTGAGAAATCCCACATACCACATCCAACATGCCACAACGAAGATCCTGCATGCTGCAACTAAGACCTGGAACATCCTAAATAAATAAATAAATCTTAAAAAAAAAAAAAAAAAAGAAAGAAAGTAGAGCGCAGTAAGTAGAATAGTAGGTTATTTACTTATTTGCAACTATTTCCCCCAAATAGATAATGTATAATAAAAACCTATAAATCAGGAGAATGTTTGAAATAAAAAATAAGAGAGACTAGGTGGGAAATTGTTATCGTATCTGGGAACTAAAAGTAATTATGAATATCTTGGTTGTCAAAGTCCAAAAGGTTGTATTATTCTCATAGTCTGACACCTGACAGAGGTCGATATGCAAGTTTACCTGGGGAAAAAAAAAATCCTCCCTCTACCCCAATCTTTGAAGAGTTTGTCATTCAAAGACTTATAGAATTATTACTGAATGACATCATGGTCATTATTTTCAGCAATAATTTTTTCAGAAACATCTATTTGATGGTCATTTCTTATACCAATTCATAATTAAAGCCAAGGACACAACATGAAGTCAGTTACTCAAGGAAGGCTGTTCAGCCTGGGAAACTAGAATAGAAGAATTCCCAGGTTCAGAGTTTCCTTTCTGTTTTGCTTTAACTTACCCTATATAGACAAAGTCTATGAGATCTTGTTGTTTTAGACACTATGCTGGCTACTTATTGATCTACAAGTTCAATGTGATTGGTGAAACTAGGGTGATTAATCTGTATGGTCAAAAGGACAACCAATTCCTGGTTCAGTGACTCTGGCTCATTGGCCTCCGCAGCCTGCATCCCAGTGTCTCCCAGTGTGACTACAACCTCCTTAACTTCAAAGACTGCTGAGAGGCAGCACTGATGAAGTGATGGCAAAACACTTTGGAATTCTTATTTACTTGAGCAAGAATTATGTTTAGCAATATGTATGAAAATCGTCTAAATCCTTTCTAGAATAAAGTGTATCATGCTAACTAAAGAAAATCAAACTGACAAATACGTATCAGAGTTTTCATCTAAACGAATTAGACAGTCATAAAATTTTACCTAAAACTAATTGAAAATTTTTATAACAAATTAAGTTTAGCATGATCCTGTTTTTCAAGAAAAAAATTATATGCTGTATATATTTATTTGCTGCATAAATAATATTACACACCTCAGAAAAACCCTATAAAGATGGTATATTTCTTTTCATCGTTGTTCCATTTTACAAATGAAGAAACTGAGGTACAGAAGGTTAAAGACCATGTCCAAATTCAAGAAATAGGGCTAGAATTTGAACAAACCTATTGGTTTGGTTCTGGAGCTGAGCATTTAATCATGGTGCCCTGTGTGTAACTGGACCATATAGAACGGTTTTGTTTGTTTAACTAAAAGGAGCTGCTTTTTACAATTTATCTACTTGCTTCTCTGTTTAGGTGAAAACAGGGGCTTATTACAAAGGAGATGTTTCTTTCTTCTTTTTCTTCATTTCTTCAGAATCCACTGAGTGGTCTCTTCATTATAGGATTATAAAGTAGGTAGGTATCCATGGGGAGAAAGGGGGAAACAAAATCTTTTTTCTATTTCTTTCTTTTTAAAAATAAATTTATTTATTTATTTTTGGCTGCATTAGTTCTCCATTGCTGCAGACGGGCTTTCTCTAGTTGCGTCGAGCGGGGGCTACTCTTTGTTGCGGTGCGTGGACTTCTCATTGCGGTGGCTTCTCTTGTTGCGGAGCATGGGCTCTAGGCGTGTGGGCTTCAGTAGTTGTGGCATATGGGCTCAGTAGTTGTGGCTTGCAGGCTCTAGAGCACAGGCTCAGTAGTTGTGGCGCACGGGCTTATTAGTTGCTCCGCAGCATGTGGGATCTTCCCAGGCCCGGGCTAAAACCCATGTCCCCTGCATTGGCAGGCGGATTCTTAACTACTGCGCCACCAGGGAAGCCCTTATTTTTCTTTTGAGGTTCAACATAGAATCTATTTGATGAATTGAGATGACCCCCAACTGAAATGCTCAAATATGGACGCCAAGGGTCCCCATGGAGAACCAGACATACCATGAGAGGAAAAGTTTAATGTCAATGTCTTCAGTTTGGTGGGAGATGGGCCACTTTGCAGCTGAAACTGGAAGCTGGGCTTTTCCTACCCATCATGGGATGCTGGGCGGGTCTTGCCAACTACTGGAGAAATGTTAAAAGTCCAATTATAATGTACTACTGGCTGAGACTAAGGTGGGGGAGTGAGCTTCATCTTCCTCTAGGAACTGCTATGACCTCTGCAGAGATCTGTTCCAACAGGGTGATGATCGTAGCAGTGCGCCAGGGTGCATCAGACTCTGTGGGAGGACGTTTTTTCGCCAGTAACACAATGTTGTGGTGACAGAGGCTCCTGCAGCAGAAAATGAGGTGGGGCATGCGACAGCAGCCTGGTCAGATTCTCCATATTCTCCATCTCTCTGGTGTTTGGAAACAGAAATAACCCCTTTGGATGATGAAAACCCTGGGGTTCTTGGACAGTTGGGGGATGGAGGAAGAAATGCATCCCGTGAAGTAAAGTGACTTTCTGATTCCATTCCACAAATGTTTTTGGAAAGCCTATAGCGCTGCAGCTCTATGTCAGGAAGGGGGGAAAGATGGAGTTCTACTACAACCTTCAAAGGGCTTCATAGATCTAATTTGTTACTTAAACTGACAAAACAAAGCATTAGTTGCCTGAGCCCAAAGGAAATTACCAGGGTCCATATCTCTTTCATTCATTCTGGATTCTGCAAAATCTACAGCAACTCCCTAAATCTTCTTCAGCAACCTTTCTTTTGCCCCACCCCAGGGCTGCACTGTTTCCCCATTCCTGGTTTTAGGATACAGTTACAAAGACGCCCTGTCAAGAGTAGCAGAAAAATACTTCCATCAAGTAACTTTAAACATATGACCCATAACCAGCTTCCTCTACTAGTTCATCAGAAGTTAATATTCTTAAATAAATCCTATGAGTGTTACGTGTCTTATGTAAGTGCCACAGTTATACAGCAGTTCATTTTGTGCAGGTTAAGAGCAATAATTTTTTAAATGTAGAAATGCCAGATAAGACACAATTTTTAGAACTCTAAATTGGCAATTTTTTTCTTAAAAAAAAAAAACAAAGGGCTTCCCTGGTGGCGCAGTGGTTGAGAGTCCACCTGCCGATGCAGGGGACGGGGGTTCGTGCCCCGGTCCGGGAAGGTCCCACATGTCGCGGAGCGGCTGGGCCCGTGAGCCATGGCCGCTGAGCCTGCGCGTCTGGAGTCTGTGCTCCGCAACGGGAGAGACCACAACAGTGAGAGGTCCGCGTAACGCAAAAAAAAAACCCCCAAAACAAAAAAACACTAGAGGAGCTTCCCTGGTGGCGCAGTGGTTGAGAATCTGCCTGCCAATGCAGGGTACACGGGTTCAAGCCCTGGTCCGGGAAGAACTCACATGCCCGCGGAGCAGCTGGGCCCGTGAGCCACAACTACTGATCCTGCACGTCTGGAGCCTGTGCTCCGCAACAAGAGGGGCTGCGATAGTAAGAGGCCCGCGCACCGTGATGAAGGATG
Source organism: Aethalodelphis obliquidens (assembly GCF_003676395.1). Classification (NCBI taxonomy): domain Eukaryota; kingdom Metazoa; phylum Chordata; class Mammalia; order Artiodactyla; family Delphinidae; genus Aethalodelphis; species Aethalodelphis obliquidens. Next base: position 31,980,343 of record NW_020837949.1, read on the forward strand.
GCCCGCGCTTGCCGTAACTAGAGAAAGCCCTTGCACAGAAACGAAGACCCAACACAGCCATAAATAAATAAATAAAATAAATAAAAATTTTTTAAAAACCAAAACAAAACACTAGAAGCCTCCAAAATGGAAGTGTCTCAGTCCTGTTTCTGTGGAGGACCCTGCAAACTCGCCACTCCTCTCAGAGGCCAGTCTAAGGAAGGCACTGGAGGATCAGCAGTTCTCACACCCCTGTCAACACAGAGCTCTCCCCCGAGACAGAGCAGAAGCTCCACTCCCCATGCCCCTCAGTGCCCTAGGGGGAACAGAAACCTTGAACCTTTCTGCACCTGCCGAGTGCTTGGCACTGTGGGAACCCAGCAACTGACAGCTCCCTGGAGGGGAGCCAGGCCGAGTGGAACACCCAGTCCCACGCTGCGGGCTCCTGGCCAGCTCAGAGCCAGCCGCCAGCTGAGACTGCACTGCTATGTTTTTCAAGGCCCAATTTGGTCGTGAGTCTAATTGCCTTTAGGAATTCTTTTTGTTCTCAACCCAAACAAATTTGAGGCTTGTAACAATCTGGATAATTCAAGAAAAATGGACTTTTTTTCTTGAATCTGTTTCTATGTTCACTGATAATTAAATTTAAAATATACTTTCATTTGGCTATGTAATAAAATAAACTTTAGATCATCTCCTTTTAAAGTTCAGAGCTTCTTCACTGGGAGCTGAGAATTCCTCACTTATAAAACGGGCGAAACAAGAGCTTTCATTACATAGGGGTTGTTGTGAGGATTAAGTGAGTTGATATAAGTGAAAAATGTAACAGATTATCTGACATAGGACAAGCACTCAATAAATAGTGTGTGTGTCTGTGTGCATGAGTGTGTTTCAAATTTCACATCCTTACATTAGTGATTCACTGAAGGCTGAAGTGGTTCTTCCACATTGCTTTTTTTACACAAAAGAATGAAATGAGCATGGGATAGTTCTTTTAATGCATATCTTCTCACCAAGTTTTACTTTTTGTTCATTTACTTCCTTCAAAAATAAGGGAAAATAAAACTCAACAATAAGAAAACAAACAACCCAATTTAAAAAACAAGCCAAACATCTGAACAGACACTGCACCAAAAAAGATATACAGATGGCAAATAAACATAAGAAAAGGTGCTCATCATCATTTGTCATTAGGGAATTGCAAATGAAAACAACGAGACACCACTGCTCACCCTTTAGAGGGGCTAAAATCCAAAAAACTGACAATACCATATCCTGATGAGGATTGATTGTGGGATTGCAAAATAGTACAACCACTTTGGAATACAACGTGGCAGTTTCTTGCAAAGCTAAGTATAGTCTTACTAGACAATCTAGCAGACATACTTCTAGGTATTTATCCAACTGATTTGAAAACTTAACATCCACACAGAAATCTGCATGCCAATGTTCATAGTCGTTTTATTCATAATTGCCAAAACCTGAAGTAAACAAGATATGTGTCAGTCGGCAAATGTATAAACAAACTGTTCCATCTCAACAGTGGAATACTACTCAGTAATAAAAAGAAATGAACTATCAAGCCACGAAAAGACATGGATGAATCTTAATTGCATATTGTTAGTGAAAGAAGCCAGTGTGGAAAGTCTACATACAGTATGATTTCAATTATATGCATTCTGGAAAAGGTACAACTATTCAGAGATGTTACATGGATCACTGGTTGCCAAGACTTTGGGGTAAGGAGAGGGTTACATTAATGGAGCACAAGGAATACTTTTAGGGCAGTGAAACTATTCATTATAATACTGCAATGGTGGATACATGATACTATGCAATTCCCAAAAACCATAGAACTTTACAGCACAAAGAGTGAACCTTAATGTCTGTGAATTTTTAAAAAATCATTTAGGTGATCAGGAATGGGGGGGGGGTCTCCAGGTTGGAACACAGAATAAGACAAAAGAATCTAACTGTATTACAAATATATGAAACAACCTCACTGAAAGGAATTGGGGGAGAAGTGTTGTGGGAGAAGCTTCTGGTCTAAGTAACTTGGAAATAGTGGAGTCTGTAAAACTAAAGGTAAAAGAGTCTACATAAGCACTCCTCTAGTTGATAAAGTTTTATCCCACAGGGGAACAGGTTAACGATTCTGAAACCACTATACACGTATACTGGAAACGAACGAGTAAGTAAATAGATAGTGGACAGTGGAAGTCAGGTTTCTCACTATTAGAGTGGGAAGCTACAGATAAGGAAGAGGAAGAAATTAGAATGAGCCATACTGTAATGGATTAGAATTAGAGACACCAATATTAACTCACTATGAGTTTAATAAAGATATAGATGCTTATACTTTGAATTATTTATAGACGTATGTATACACTAGTTAGCATACACACGTATATTTTCTTGCTGTCAGCTGAGATAGCCTAGAGACTATGACACCTCAATAGCAGCCACACACCCTAACACCCAGATCTTGGTATTAAATACTGTTCCTCAATTCAAAGAACCAGGATTCCTTTTAGGACAGGGGCAGAAAATATACAAAAGGAGCCTAGAAAATCTTATAGTGCCAGAAAGTAAAGACGTGTTAAAACAAAACAGAAATAAAATTGGGGGTATTTTAAAGGGAAAAGAGCACACCAGTGGTCAAAGATGGAAAAATTTGAGCAATAAAATAATTATAACCCAGTTCAATTATAACCCAAGTCTAAAATAAATATCTACAAGTCCATAGTGGCAAAAATAAATGATTTAATAAATTAATGGTAGAGAATTTGCAGCACAAAAGGATTTCACTTAGATTATGCAGATACTTCACTCTCAAGGAGGTGGAGCTCAACTGCCCACTCCAGTGTGGGCTGTGCATAATGACTTCCTTCCAAAGAGTACAGTATCAAGGGGAGAACAGGGTAACTTTATAGAGAAGGAACCTGACAAACACTATTTCAGCCAGGTGATCAAGGTCAACATCAATGGTGACAGGTCATGTTGACAGTATGTACCCTTGACATTATGTGATGAAGATGGCCCTTTTCCTCTGTGGTCCTTCTCCCTAAAACTCATAACCCTAGTCTTACTATGAAAAAACATCCGACAAATCCCAAACTGTCAAGGTCATCAAAAATAAGGAAAATCTGAGACGTTGTCACAGCCAAGAGGAGCCTAATAAAACATGAGGATTAAATATAATGTGTTAACCTGGATGAGATCTCGGAACAGAAAAAGAATTCTGGGGAATTCTGACTAAGGTATGGACTTCAGTTAATAATGTATCAATATTGGTTCATTAATTGTGACAAATGTACCCTACTAATGTATGATGTTAACAATAGGGGAAACTGAGTGTGGGATGTATGGGACCTCTCTGTGGTATGTTCACAATATTTCTGTAAATCTAAAACTATTTTAAAATAAAATTTTTATTTAGAAAATAAGGAAAAAAATTTTATTGATTTTTGGCACATTTCCATGCAACAACAAATTACTAACAATTTAGACTTTTAATAATCTTTAATATTTAATAACAATATCTCAAGCTCAGTCAGGTCCTTTTATCTCATATTTAGCATTTTCAAAATTAATACTTTTGTACTTACTTTTATTAATTATTTCTCTTGCAAGGGTGAGCATAGGATCTAGGACTTAGAGCATGAACCACATAAGTCTGGGAAATTGGCTTCAAATTGGGTTACTCAATGACCTTAAAAAAACCTTTCTACTCCCAGTGGGAAATAAATCATGTAAAAAACAATAGTCAATGAGTATTTCTTAAAAACTAATTTTAAAAAAACTAATAAATTTATTGACTCCAAAAAACTCACAAGAAAAATAAAGTCTTCGTGTTCTAATGTCAACTCGGGACCATCAAATTGGCCTGCAATTATTCCATAATCTGTAGCTATTGTTAAGAAATTATTAAGAAAATGGAAGTCATCTCTCATGCCAAAGTCTTAAGGTAATATTAACTACTCACTATGAAGTTCATATGACTTAAAAATAAAGGTGAGTTTGGCCACAGAGTGGTGACAAATTTCTACTCACATTGTATTATGTAAAAAACATTTGGATTCTAGGAGAATATTGGATTCAACTTTAAGGTGCTATTGTTTATTTTCTCTAGGAAAATACTTCACGGAAATAATTATATTCTATCTGTGTGATTCCATCTGTCCACGCACTCTGTTCTCTCTTTCTTCTGCAGTTAACATTACTTTCAGCTTAAAATTTTATGTGAGATTGCTATGAATTAACAGAGTTGTCACATTTCACTCAAAAAAAGAAAAAGTATTTTGGAAGTAGTTGAAGTTGTCCAGCCATAGTTTTTACATCTCTGTTGGAAAATGTGTAGTAAAACATGCTTTGAAAATAAAATATTTTTCTTTGGGGAACAACTAATGTTTTAAGACATTGTTCCTCACTTGATCCTGTCTCATTTTCAAATCTGAATCAAACCCACTGTGTATCCAGGATAAATGAAATGCAGGAAATTAATTAGTATTGAGTTTCTAATGTACTAAGCCTTTCATTTGTTTTCTCCCCCATTTAACTCTCTCAGTATCCTTATGAGATGATTACTATTATACCATTTTACTCTTAAGGAAAATACAATTCAAAAGAATCTTTACCATACATATCTAGAGCCTTCTATCTAGTAGAGGTAGTCCTGGATTATATCCCAAGACCACTCTCTGACTACACTGTTGTGGGGTAAAATGTCACTCAGTGAGCTAAAATCATTAAGAATAGGAAATTGTTGAAGTAATGCCCAATACGTTTTTAACAAGAGATCTTTACGAATAAAAAAATTTAAGTTTTTACCGTGTAATACCAGCAAAATAATTTGTTCTGGAAAATTCATCTGGCTTCTTAACATCACACAGATTTTTGGCATTTGGAAGAGGGGACACTATGGTTGTTCCCTTGAGTCCCAAGAGGTCCACTTTACAGAGCAAAGGGCAAGAAGGAAGGAGAGAATTACAAAGCAATACTCTCTTTTTACCCTTCCCACACTCAGAAGAAGTCAGTTGATGGGACACCTCTCATTCAACAGTTCAAGTCAGAGCTCAAACCAATGTCCAGGGCCTGTGGTTGGCAGAAGGGGTTAAGGTTAAATTATGTATTTGGAGAGTAATATAAGTTTTGTTGCATTTGAACATGGAATTCCATGTGGTTATCTGTAAATAAAGACACATACTGAGTTTTGTTTTGTAACACTGCACAGAAATATTTAAACTTACAGTTTTTTAAAGTGAGACAAATTTTAAATTCTTATTGGAACCTTTGAAATGGTTGGGACTACACTGAGTGTTTCACAACTACATAATTAACAGAGTTTTGCACACAAATAAATGTTTATTTTCAGATACCTGTTGGCCATATATATGCTTACTCAACTGGAAAGTGCTGGTCATTAGGTCATCATGAGAGCTATCCTTCAGATATATTTTTGTATGTGCAAACTGTCCTCTTGATATTTTTCCTTACTCGTTAAAAAACTACCTTCATTTTTTTCCATAAAATTCTACATTGATAGCATTTGCATACTAATAGTTTTCCTAAGTTTAAGTTATATTGGGAATTATCTTAAATGCCTTCATGTGCTATACTTAAAAACAAATTGTAGGTTAGCAAAATGCTTTTAACTTTTGGTAAATTAAAAAATTTATAGGTTAAAAAAATGAGAATATGAGACATATATGGGTTATTCATATTGCAATTTACTTCAAGTCATTAAAAAACCTTTAGTGTTCTTATAGATTTTTAAATGTTTTTAATGCATAATAAAGTTTAAATAAGTGTAAGTTACTGTATTTAAAATACATTTATCAATAAACTTGACAAATAAGTTTAACTTTCAAGTTTTCATATAATTAATTATCTATCTCTCAGGAATGATTCTTGTGGTGGACATATCAGAATCACTTGCATTTAATAAAACATAATTAATTCTAACTTCACCACTCCTTGGTTCCCAATCCTTCTCCACTCCTACTTCTTGAACCCCTGATACTTATGGGCATATGTCAAATCCCTCAGGTATACAGGAGTAGGATAAAAGGTTTATACCTAATGCTTAAATAACCAAATTTTATTTCTTACTACTGAATTATCACAAGCAACTGGGTCCTCTTCATTTCTTCTTTTCCTCTTCATTATAAAATAATTTTCTAGAAAAGGTTGGGTTCATATTAATTTAGCAAAGTAGGGCTTGAAACACATCATTCTACTAATTAGTCTAAGAGAGAGAGATTACATTAGAAAAGAATACCTAAATGCATACATTTCAAAAAATAAACAATGGTAATTCTAATAATGAGTCCATGCTTCCAATTGTGCCTGATTTCTATGCACTGTATTAGAAGAAGAATCACAGAGATTCTCATCATTTTTCATCCCTAGCCTAGTTTCGAGAAATAAATTATGCTAATTCTCATCAGGTGTTCATTTTTGATACTAAGTCAGGAGAGTCACAGAGAACACAGTTCTCTTTGTGTGCCTCATACTACAGGGAAATATGCACTTAGTCACTCAATCAGTAAGAATGAGTAATTTTTAAGTTTCCCAGTGTCTAGTTCTTTGATCTGACAAGTGTAAAACAAGTAAAAGTTAAATTATAGGCATTAAATTTGAAGTTAATATTAACTTTCAATTCTATTTCTGAATAATATTCTGATCAAATTAAAAATAGGAATTAATGCAGTATATTTATATACAGCATCTTTTTGGCATATAATTAAATTTAACTCATTTCAGTGAATATCTATCAGGGCCCCTCACACAGGAAGCTGGAGGGTCCTTTAGCCCAGGCCTCAGGTGATGCACAGTCCCAGGGATACCCTGGCAAGACTGAAAGAAGATAGTTGCTATACAAGGTTAAACTTGAATCCAGTTACTAGACCACATCAGCTGAAGTGTACTATGAGTTAAATGTTTTAAAAATCCTATGATTATCTCATGAACATCACAATTACTTTGGGGATTATTGTGGGCATTCATATGTTTTAATTGCATCCATTTATCAACATAACATTTTAAATGCACCACAATTTTGTAACCCTGGCATTTTTAATATACTGAGGGCCTCAAAAATGCAAATGGCCCTAGCCTCTCTGAATATCTGACAGGTTCTGCCAGCTGCAAGGCACCATGCTGTTCTCTGGGGACAAGAAGACATAGTCCCTGCTCTCAACAAGCTTACTGTCAGCAGAAAAAAAGAATCAAATACAAAAATACCTATTATAGATAATAGAATAAGATAAGGGCCATTCTAGAGATGCAAATAGCCGTGAGATTCAATGGCACCAAAATCTATTTCCAGTTAAGAATTAAAATATCTTTAAGAGGAGGTGTCATTGAAGATGGATCTTGAAAAACAAGGCACTACTGACAGTCAGAGATGAGTGAGAAAGACATGAATGGAGAGGGACATCTTTAGAACAGCACTGTTTGGTTGGTGTGTAAAAAGTAGAGGAGGAAGTGAACATGGAAAATCAGATTGGGACCAGGTAGTTCAGAGTCACAAATGGCAGGGTAAGGAGTCCCACTCCTGCTCTCATTGGCAAAAGAAAGTGAGTACGGGGTTTTCAACAAGGAAGTAACATCATCATGCTGCCTTTTAGGAAGATAAAACTGGAATAAATACACACGGTGGCCTAGTGAATCAGGAAAAGATGGTATGGGAAATCAGTGTGGAGGCTGGCTTGCAGCCCTCAGCCTGAAGATTCATCACTCTTTGCCTAACCCGAAGAACTTCCTTTTTCCTCAGTCTTGAAGACCCTTTCTTATATTCTCCCTCCACCTAAGCTATAAGCTTACGTACAGGGGGTGATCAGAAGAAGTTCTCTTTTGTTCAGGGTTTTGAGACACTCCTTATTAAGACCAGGGGGATTTCTCATCAAAGGTACGATTTTCTTCCGCACCCAGCTTGGTTCCTTTAAAAGAAGCAGATCTTATCCTATTATATATTTATTGTGCATAGTCAGGAAATTCAATACCAATTCACAATACCAGGAAGCATTTAGTCCAAGAAAACTAAGTGACATACATCACTGCTTCCATTTGCTCAATAAAGTTAGTATTAAGAGTCACTCAAGTCAAATTTGTTTTTTTCTTTTCCATCGAATAAATGAAGAATAGAACTGGCCTTTCCAAGAATGAGATTATTTTTCTAGTTTTTCCTTTTACTGAAGACTCCATTTTTTTCAACTGTACATGATCCCCTAGCCTAGTTCAATAAATGGATTAAATTTAGGAATAGTCTATGACTTTGTAATTATCGCTAACACTTACAAAGCACTCACTATGTGCCGGTAGTGTTCTAAGCACTATATATAACTTCGCTTGGCAGTTTAAAAAAAAAAAAGAAAAAGATTCTTACAGATGAGGTTCATAGAGGAGGAAAGAAAGAATTCCTAGCACTTGGAATAAGTAGCATGGCTATTTCTCTTCCCAATGGTAGAACTTATTCAGTTTCTTCCTGCTCCTGTACTTCCAGAACAATGGTATAATTCAAACAGAGAAGGCAAAAATCCAAGCTGCCACTTGACTTCTGATTTAACAAAGGTTATGTGGAAGCTGTCCTGAGCTGTTGCATTACATAGTTTATCATACCATCTAATGTTTTGAAAAGGATGTTTTATTATTGATTAAACAAATTTAAAGTTGCAAGAGAAAACATCTTAATATACCTACAAAAACTATATTTAAACATTCCCATGAGGTACACTACTACAAGAAAGAGAAAAAAAAAAACCTCTACTGCATTGAGCTTGAGTTTCCTTTAGTTTTATTTTATTTTATTTTATTTGTTAAACATCTTTGTTGGAGTATAATTGCATTACAATGGTGTGTTAGTTTCTGCTGTATAACAAAGTGAACCAGCTATATGTATACATATATCCCCATATCCCCTCCCTCTTGCGTCTCCCTCACACTCTCCATATCCCACCCCTCTAGGTGGTCACAAAGCACCGAGCTGATCTCCCTGTGCTATGCGACTGCTTCCCACTAGCTATGTATTTTACATTTGGTAGTGTATACATGTCCACGCCACTCTCTCACTTCATCCTAGCTTACCCTTCCCCCTCCCCTTGTCCTCAAGTCCATTCTCTACATCTGCGTCTTTATTCCTGTCCTGCTCCTAGGTTCTTCAGAACAATTTTTTTCTTCAATTTTGTTTTAAAAGACACATTAGTTGATTGAAAAGCTGCAAACTATGCTTAACAACCCTGCATATTGAAGTAATGACCAAATAACTGTATTAAGATACATATGTAAAATATACAATAAACATATCCATAATTGAATTAGAAAATCAAAATAAAAGAGGTTTAACTAATCAGCATTAGCCAAAATAAGGAGCATGGTAGACATATAACCTCAAAATGCAAATTAATTCCTATTTTTCAATACAATCACTGATTTATAAACTTAAAAATTCAAATAATTTCATTTGAAATTCATTAATTAAGCCAAATATACCTATAAAGAGTGAAATTTATACCTAAATATCTTTCAAAATAGAATAGCCAAAGAGAAAGCAAAATAACCTGCTTTGTAAACATTTCGGAAAAGTGTTTAAATAGTTTGAATCAAGACCAGGAAGAGATACCTATATTTTCTTCTCTCTTCCTCGCCTGCCCTCTGCTGGCAAAATAGAGAAAAGTGAAGAGTAAAGAAGCCTCACACGACATACTGAAAAAGTATTATTTTTAAACAAGAAATGTACTATAGAGTTATATATATAATTTTCCATAAGATTAATTTGCCATCATATTATCTCACCACTCATATGTGAGTTAATATTGGAATAAAAAAATAATGTTTAGAACTTGGAAATATTTCAGTATTTAAAATAGTTCAGATAAATGACCATGTTAAAATAAGAATATAAACATAAAAACATGTCAGAGTGAGAGATACTTTATGTCATCTACATCCTTACTGACAAGTTAAACATGGACTAGGTGAGTTTCATTAGCAGCACTCATAACTGTTTGAATGACTGTAACCAAAAGGGTCTGATTACTGGATCACTGTGAGCCAGGACAGAGGGTGGTCTGCAGGGCTTTTTCTCTGGTCCTCCCTAAATAGCATTCCCATTAATGCTGAGAATGAATAATAGTGAATCCCAATCTATAAAGATCTCAACTAACTGGACATTGAACCAATTCTACCACAGTAAAATAAAACAGGAATTACTACATTGGTCCACAAGTTGCACAAGCATGAGGTTCATAGTGGTACCATTTGTGAAAGAGACTTGCACATTTTAGATATTAGCAAAGTTAAAGTAAGTCTACAGTGTGATACAAGTTTTCCCCCAAGTTTTCACATAAGTGGAACTCTACAGTCTGTTCTCTTTAGAGTCTGGCTTCTTTCTCTCAAATTATGTTTGCGGGATTCATCCATACTGTTGTATGTAAAAGTAGTGCACTCATTATCATTGCTATATAGTATCCCATCATATGTATATACTTGATATGCTTATCCATTCTATTCTTAATGAATGTTTGGATTTTACAGTTTTTGCACTTCTTTTAGGATATCTAGGAGTAGAAAATCTGGGTCATGAGTTTTACATATGCTCAATTTTAGTAGAAATCTCCATAGTTTTCCAAGTGTTATATCATTTCATAATTTATGCTCTAACAACAGTAGTTCTAGTTGTTGGGAGTTCTAGTTGTTCTACATCTAAGATAACACTTGGCATAACCATGTTTTTTTTCCTTTTTTAATTTTAGTCATTTCGGTGAGTAGTGGTATCTCATTGTGGGGTTTGATTATTAATAATTTTGAGTCCATTTTTATATGTTTATTGACCAACTGAATGTGTTCACTTGTGAAACACTTGTGAAACACATCTGCTCATTTTTCCACTAGATTATGTGTTCTCTCTCCCTCTCTCTTATTGATTGTTGGAAGTTCTTCATATATCTGGATATAAATTCTTCATCTGATATAACATATTGCAAATATCCTCTTCCCTTTGGTGGGTTTACTTTCACTCTTTTAATGATATCATCTGATGAAAGAAGTACCTAATTTTTTTAAAATAAATTTCTTTATTTTATTTACTTATTTATGGCTACATTGAGTCTTCATTGCTGAGTGTGGGCTTTCTCTAGTTGCAGCGAGCAGGGGCTACACTTCGTTGCAGTGTGCAGGCTTCTTATTAGGGTGACTTCTCTTGTTACAGAGCAGGGGCTCTAGGCGCACGGGCTTCAGTAGTTGTGGCAGGCAGGCTGAGTAGTTGTGGCCCGTGGGCTCTAGAGCGCAGGCTCAGTAGTTGTGACGCATGGGCTTAATTACTCTGCGGCATGTGGGATCTTCCCGGGCCAGGGATCGAACCTGTGTCCCCTGCATTGGCAGGCAGATTCTTAACCATTGCGCCACCAGGGAAGTCCCAAGAAGTACCTAATTTTAATGAAGTCCTTCATTAATCTTTTCCTTTATAGTTGAGTACTTTTGTATTCTGCTAGAAATATACAAGTGTCTTTTGGGCAAAATCCAGGTTTACTTCTCCAAGCATTTTGGCCTCTCAAGTCCTGGCTGCTAATCATGCTAAGCAGGGAAGGGAAGGGGTAGGAAATACATAATGCTGTCTTCAAATATTTGAAAGGCTATCATAGGGATGAAAACATTAGGTTGGCCCTGCATAGTGCCCTGAAAGAAATAAGAGCTTAGGTTGGAAAGTAACAACATAAAATTGTATATCTGACTAGCCCAATAATGAAAAGAGATTGTACTTTCTCCCTGTCACTGGACGTGTTGAAGTACCAGCTGATGCATAGTTTTCTGGAAACATACATTCTAAAAGATAACCTTTAAGCCAATCCATGTGACTTTAAGAGTGTGGCTATAGCATGTGATGTAGAACAGAATAGTTGCCCTATATGCCACCAGCTTAAAGAAATTAGGGTTGAACTTCCACAATATCCTTATTTAACTCCTAATAGAATTCACAAATCTTTATAAATTCTTACTTGCAACTATTTATATTTTCAGTCTCTATGACCTCCACTTTTTAAAATAGTATAGTAATTCCCTTCACCTTAAATTTTCATTTTGAAAGTTTTTAAGGGAAAATCTCTACCTCTAATATTCCAGGATTTGTCACATAAGATTCTATTTATCCTAAGCATAGGCTTCAGAATTTAACTCCAGTCCTTTTCCCATTCTACCTTCATCTATACAGAAGAAAAAAAATTTCTGTTAACTGATAACATGGCAGTAAATGTCCTTCAATTCTTTGTTTATTCTAAAATGCATTCTCCAGCATATTCTCCATACATTCTCCTATAGCTCTATGTATTCCTTGAAGTTCAGTATCAAAAATATATAAATATTACGAGAGAGAACATACTACTAAGATAGCACTGTACTGTCTTGCTTAACCCTAGAGATAGACAGACCTAGTTCAGATTCTATCCCTACCATATTCTAAACCATGTTACTTAAACTTTCTAGGCCACAGTGTTCTCATCCATAAACTGGAGATAATAATATTACCTACCCCATTGGTTGTTGTGAGGTTTAAATGAGATATTGCCCATAAAATTTAACATAGTGAGTGACTGGCAGCATACTCTTTCCTTTAAAAAAGTATATGTGGTGGAATATTATTCAGCTGTAAAAAGAATGACATTCTGCTACAACTTGGATGAACCTTGAAAACATTATGCTAAGTGAAATAAGTCAGACACAAAATGATAGATATTGTATGATTCCACTTATAGAAGATATCTGGACTAGGGAAATTCATAGAAACAGGAAGTAGAATACAGGTTACCAGGGGCTGGAGGGAGAAGGAAATAGGGAGTTACTGTTTAATGGATACAGTGCTTCTATTTGGGATGATAAAAAATTTATGGAACCGGATGATGGGGATGGTTGCACATTGTGAATGTACTTAGTGCCACTGAATTATACCATTAAAAATGGTTTAAATGGTACATTTTATGGTATGTATATTTTACCAGAATAAAACAAATTAATTAATTTAAAATTTTTTAATGAGACATCATTTTTAACTTCCCAAAATCTCTAAGGAAGGTCTACAGTGACTCTTATAAGATCATGTCCCTACAATGATAATTTGGATTCTTTCTAGGCTTAGATTATATCTTATACTTAGCCATACCAAAGTTTAACTCTCTTCTTTCTGTCCTCCCTCCCATAATTCCAGACTTTAAAAATCTCTTTCTTAAGCTTTTCCACATCTATAAAGCATTTATTATATGATTGTGAACTTAGACATTTAATATAAGTGCCTCATCTATAAAATTTTTGAACTAACATCAGCACTTCTTACGGGGAGAGCCAACTACGAAACTTTACTTTTTAAATAAGTAACTGCCCTGACTCTTTGTTACTGGTCTCTAAATCAGTTCCTAAACAAAGCAAATCTTTCCCTCCAACCCTATACCAACCCTATAGTGTGTGTCTTAAGAAATAGTTTCTGGGGTGTTTGTGTATGTTTATGTGTGTGTGTGTGTGTGTGTGTGTGTGTGTGTGTGTGTGTTGGGATGTGTGTGGGGAATGGGGGGAGCACAGCAAGGAGAAGGAAGACTTTGTCAAAGGTATTTTTTCTAATGTTAATAAGTTATATCTATTTGTTCCTCTTATTTCAGATAGTTATTTAATCATTCCACTCAACTCAACTTGATTGGGTGGCATGATTTCCCATTACGTAAATCATACAGTTCATCTGCAAATAGACTGTGTTTGCTTAAATGTTCAACAATTATACCATTCATTACAAATTCTACCAGCTTCCCTGCCCTTGAAGTAAAAGTAAGCAATCTGTAATCAAAAAGGACCTCCACTGGAATGCTTTGTGTAGATCGATTGCACAGAAGTTATTTGTAATGATAAGATTTACACTTAGTCAGCTAATAGTAGTAGATTAATATGTGCTTGGAAAAATGAAGTCCTTCATGAGCACCACCTAGCCAAATTATTTCATTTCTTAATCTTTGTATTATTTCCTATTCCTAGTCAGATATTTTATAATATATCCTTATTATTATATATACATTTAAAAATCCTGGATGGACATGGAATTTGCTCCACAAAAACTATATATTACTACTGGTACTTAATAGGTACTTGAAAACTAGAGGCAAAAACTTGTAATACTCTGGAATAGAAAAAAATATATATGCTCTTCCACTAATCCTAGTTTTCTGTTACCAGAAAGTATTCCAATTTTGCTTTTACTTTTCCAATTGCTTTTACTGATGTAACTTTCATTAACAGAAAAAATGCAAAATAGTAAATCTAATTTTAGCCAGAGGATTACATTCTCAAATTTCTACTGGACATCCTTGGGCTAGCAGCAGCCCAATCAGTGATTACAAAAATTTATCTATGTTCAGCTTTAAAATACTCTCAGTAAAAAGAACACAGTATAAGAGCTACTGAGTCTGATCACAAGATGTGTTCATCACAGGGATTCAATCTATTGTCCTATCCATTTACATGAGCAATCAAGGAACCTTCTGGGAGAGAATTTCTACTAAGGAAAGAGAGAACTGAGTAAACTCTCTTGGTACAAAAAAAAAAAAAAGGCAGTGTATTGTGGTGGTTAGAAAATGGGATTAGGAGTCTTAGGTCAGGTTCCCTAGAAGGGCCTGAGGTGAGCTTTATTAGGGTGTACTCTCAAAAGTGAAGGATAGGATAGGTCAGAAGAAGCAAGAGAGGGGCCCAGATAGAGACTAGTTTCAGTTTGACCCAACAGGAAAGCTCCAGAGCACAAACTGTACCACAGAATTATCCTTACCTTGAGGCAAGTGGTCAGACCTTTGTAACCCTTATAATCTAGTCATTGGTCAAGAGCTACTAGTAGGGACAGGAGGAATCAGTCTTCCAGGAGAGAGTAACTTGCTGAGTTAGCAGCCCACAGTCATATCAGCTGAGGATGGGATGGCCAGCAGGGTAAAGTGGATCCAGTTGCAGCATCAACATCTACTGCAGGGTCCAAATGACCAGGCTTTTAGTCCCACATGTAGCTACTAGCTATACAACACTTGGAAATTATTTAGGCTTTCTGAACTTGGGTTCTTTACCTATAAAACTGGGGAGAATAACACTTACCTCTCAAGGTTGTTTTGAAAACTTAAAAAATGTATATATAGTACTTGGGCTGGTACTGATCAAAGTGCTCAACAAATAAATGCTTTTAAAAATGCTAAGTAGCTAGAAGGCAAGAATGATTGAAAGAATAGCATGGTTTATTTCAAATGAATATGGTACTTGGCAAAGCTCTACAAGTAAGAAAATATTTTGGGGTGCCCTTCCAACAGAGTATTGCACAATAAAGGTATTCTTGCCTGTTTTTACAAATTTCTGTGTAATCACCAAGTCTCCAGTGACTCAGCGGTAGCACTCAGTGAAAGAGACAAAGTGGTGCGGTGAATGGTGTGATTCTCATGAGAGCAACAGCCTTGCCCAAAAGGCACAGAATAGTTGGCAGAAGTTGCAGCATCCAGCAGAAAGGAAATAGAATAGGAAGAAAAAATGGTTGAGCCTATGCCATAGCTGACAAACTTGTTATTCAGGACATAAGAGACACAGGGTGGAGGCGGATGCCTAGCACAAGGCTCAGTGGCAAGGGTGGTGATGGTAAGAGTTAACCAAAGAAGAACAGCACTAGATCGCTAGGGGGCACTGCTCTGTCATATTTATTGATGTAGGACATGGTTGACTAGCTTACAGCTACTGGGTCAGCGAAAACATTTGTGACTGGCAACAACTTCAGTAGACTTGCCTTCAGCACTATTCGGTCTTAAGATACAACAGGGAATAAAACACAGATGCCTGCTATAGGAGCTTATACTCTAGCAGGGAATAAACATAATAAATAAGCAAATAATATATACTGTAGTATGTTGGAAGGTGGTAACTGCTATGGAATAAAAAAAAACATGGAGTAAGGTAAGGCATGTCAGAGGGTGAAGGAGCAGGTTGGAGTATTAAACAGAGTGATCATGTAATGTACAGCATGGAATACAGTTAACAATACTGTATTGTATATTTGAAAGTTGTTAAGAGAGTAGATCAAAATTTCCCATCACAAGAAAAAAAATTGTAACTACATATGTGTGGTGAGGGATGTGAACTAAACTTATTGCAGTAATCATTTCTTAATATATATATGTCATACGTTATACAACTAAAACTAATTCAATGTTATATGTCAATTATACCTCAATTTAAAAAATATAGGGCAGTCATAATAGGCCTCAGGGAGAGGGTAAAACTTGAGCAAAGACATAAAGGAAGTGAAAATATTAGCTTAGTAGATATCGTGGGAGAGCATTTCAGACAGAAGAAACAGCCACAGCAAAGAAATTTAAGTCAGAAGAGACTAGTGTGTTTAAGAAAAAACACGAGAGGAATAATCAAGGAGGAGAGTGATATGAAATGAGGTCACAAGGGTAAGAGAAAGAAGCAACGTGTGCAGCAGGGGATTCAAAGTGGAGGGACAGATCGGGGGATACCTTCAAGATGGCGGAAGAGTAAGACGTGGAGATCACCTTCCTCCCCACAAATACACCAGAAATACATCTACATGTGGAATAGCTCCTACAGGACACCTACTGAATGCTGGCAGAAGACCTCAGACTTCCCAAAAGGCAAGAAATCCCCCACGTACCTGGGTAGGGCAAAAGAAAAAAGGAAAAACAGAGACAAAGAATAGGGATGGGACCTGCACCTCTGGGAGGGAGCTGTGAAGGAGGAAAGGTTTCCACACACTAGGAAGCCCCTTCGTGGGTGGAGACTGTGGGCGGCGGAGGGGGAAAGCTTCAGAGCCATGGCAACAGGGGTGTGCAGGGCAAAGCAGAGAGATTCCCGCACAGAGGATCGGTGCCGACCAACACTCACCAGCCCAAGAGGCTTTGTTCACCCACTGGGACAGGCGGGGGCTGGGAGCTGAGGCTCGGGCTTTGGAGGTCCGAGCGCAGGGAGAGGACTGGGGTTGGCTGCGTGAACACAGCCTGAAGCGGGCTAGTGCGTCACAGCTAGCTGGGAGGAGGTCTGGGGAAAAATCTGGAGTTGGCTAAGAGGCAAAAGACCATTGCTTTGGGGTGCGTGAGGAGAGGGGATTCAGAGCACAGCCTTAATGAGCTCCAGAGACATGCACGATCCACGGCTACCAGCGCGGACACCAGAGGCGGGCATGAGTTGCTAAGGCTGCTGCTGCAGCCACCAAGAAGCCTGTCACTATCTACACCACCCCTCCCAGGAGCCTGTGCAGCCCGCCACTGCCAGGGTCTCGTGATCCAGGGACAACTTCCCTGGGAGAACACACGGCTCACCTCAGGCTGGTGTAATGTCATGCCAGCCTCTGCCACTGCAGGCTTACCCTGCATTCCATACCCCTCCCTCCCATGGGCCTGAGTGAGCCAGAGCCCCCTAATCAGCTGCTCCTATAACCCCGTTCTGAGCAAAGAACAGACACCCTCAGGCAGCCTGCACACAGAGGTGGGGCCAAATCCAAAGCTGAACCCCAGGAGCTATGTGAACAAAGAAGAGAAAGGGAAATCTCTCCCAGCAGCCTCAGGAGCAGTGGATTAAATCTCCACAATCAAGTTGATGTACCCTGCATCTGTGGAATACCTGAATAGACAACGGGTCATCCCAAAATTGAGTCAGTGGACTTTGGGAACAATGATATATATATTTTTTCCCTTTTTCTCTTTTTGTGAGCATGTATGTGTATGCTTTCTTGTGTGATTTTTTTCCGTATAGCTTTGCTTTTACCATTTGTCCTAGGGTTCTGTCTGTCCGTTTTTTTTGTTTTTTGTTTTGTCTGTTTTGTTTTTTAGTATAGTTTTTAGTGCTTGTTATAATTGGTGGATTTGTTTTTTGGTTTTCTTGCTCGCTTCTTTCTTGCTTGCTATTTTGCTTCCTGTTTTTAAATTACTTTTTAATTTTTAAATTTTTAATAATTATATTTTATTTATTAAATAAATTTTTAATTTAAAAAATTTATTTTTAAATAAATTTTTTAATTTATTAACTAATTTTGTTTATTTTAATAACTTTATTTTCTTTTTTTCTTTCCTTTTTTTCTCCCTTTTCTTCTGAGCCATGTGGCTGACATGGTCTTGGTACTGTGGCCAGGTGTCAGGCCTGTTCCTCTAAGGTGGAAGAGCCAAGTTCAGGATATTGGTCCACAAGAGACCTACTGGCTCCATGTAATACCAAATGGTAAAAGCTAACCAGAGATCTCCATCGAATGCTAAGACCCAGCTCCACTCAATGACCAGCAAGCTACAGTGCTGGACACCCTATGCCAAACAACTAGCAAGACAGGAACACAACCCCACCCATTAGCAGACAGGCTGCCTAAAATCATAATAAGGTCACAGACACCCCAAAACACACCACCGGATGTGGTCCTGCCCACCATAAAGACAAGATCCAGCCTCATCCACCAGAACACAGGCACTAGTCCCCTCTACCAGGAAGCCTACACAACCCACTGAACCAACCTTAGCCACTGGGGGCAGACACCAGAAACAATGGGAACTAAGAACAGACAGCCTGTGAAAAGGAGACCCCAAACACAGTAAGTTAAGCAAAATGAGAAGACACAGAAACACACAGCAGATGAAGGAGCAAGGTAAAAACCCACCAGACCAAACAAATCTAGGAAATAGCAAGTCTACCTGAAAAAGAATTCAGAGTAATAATAGTAAAGAAGATCCAAAATCTTGGAAATAGAATGGAGAAAATACAAGAAACGTTTAACAAGGACCTAGGAGAACTAAAGAGCAAACAAACAATGATGAACAACACAATAAATGAAATTAAAAATTCTCTAGAAGGAATCAATAGCAGAATAACTGAGGCAGAAGAATGGATAAGTGACCTGGAAGGTAAAATAGTGGAAATAACTATTACAGAGGAGAATAAAGAAAAAAGAATGAAAATAATTGAGAACAGTCTCAGAGACCTCTGGGACAACATTAAATGCACCAACATTTGAATTACAGGGCTCCCAGGAGAAGAGAAAAAGAAAGGGACTAAGAAAATATTTGAAGAGATTATAGTTGAAAACATCCCTAATATGGGAAAGGAAATAGTTAATCAAGTCCAGGAAGTGCAGAGTCCCATACAGGATAAAATCAAGGAGAAACACACTGAGACACATATTAATCAAACTATCAAAACTAAAATACAAAAAAAATATACTAAAAGCAGCAAGGGAAAAACAACAAATAACATACAAGGGAATCCCCATAAGGTTAACAGCTGATCTTTCAGCAGAAACTCTGCAAGCCAGAAGGGAATGGCAAGACATGTTTAAAGTGATGAAAGGAAAAAACCTACAACGAAAATTACTCTACCCAGCAAGGATCTCATTCAGATTCGACGGAGAAATTAAATCCTTTACAGACAAGCAAAAACTAAGAGAATTCAGCACCACCAAACCAGCTTTACAACAAATGCTAAAGGAACTTCTCTAGGCAGAAAACACAAGAGAAGGAAAAGACCTACAATAACAAACCCAAAATAATTAAGAAAATGGTAATAGGAACATAATATCAATAATTACCTTAAATGTAAATGGATTAAATGCTCCAATCAAAAGACATAGACTGGCTGAATGCATATAAAAATATATATATTTTTATATATATATAAAATATATATATATCCTGTCTACAAGAGACCCACTTCAGACCTAGGGACACATACAGACTGAAAGTGAGGGGATGGAAAAAGATATTCCACGCAAATGGACATCAAAAGAAAGCTGGAGTAGCAATTCACATATCAGACAAAATAGATTTTAAAATAAAGACTATTACAAGAGACAAGGAAGGACACTACATAATGATCAAGGGATCAATCCAAGAAGAAGATACAACAATTATAAATATTTATGCACCCAACATAGGAGCAACTCAATACAAAGGGCAAATGCTAACAGCCATAAAAGCGGAAATCGACAGTAGCACAACCATAGTAGGGGACTTTATTAGCCCACTTTCACCAATGCACAGATCATCCGAAATGAAAATAAATAAGGAAACACAAGTTTTAAATGACACATTAGACAAGATGGACTTAATTGATATTTATAGGACATTCCATCCAAAAACAACAGAATATACTTTCTTCTCAAGTGCTAATGGAACATTCTCCAGGATAGATCATATCTTGGGTCACAAATCAAGCCTTGGTAATTTTAAGAAAATAGAAATCATATCAGGTATATTTTCCAACCACAACCCTGTGAGACTAGATATCAATTACAGGAAAAAATCTGTAAAAAATACAAACACATGGAGGCTAAACAATACACTACTTAATAACGAAGAGATCACTGAAGAAATCAAAGAGGAAATCAAAAAGTACCTAGAAACAAATGACAATGAAAACACGACGACCCAGGGCTTCCCTGGTGGCGCAGTGGTTGAGAGTCTGCCTGCCGAAGCAGGGGACGCGGCTTCGTGCCCCAGTCCGGGAAGATCCCACATGCCGCGGAGTGGCTGGGTCCGTGAGCCACGGCCGCTGAGCCTGCGCATCTGGAGCCTGTGCTCCACAACTGGAGAGGCCACAACAGTGAGAGGCCCGTGTACCGCAAAAAACAAACTAACAAACAAACAAAAAAACCACGACGACCCAAAACCTATGGGATGAAACAAAAGCAGTTTAAGGGGAAGTTTACAGCAATACAATCCTACCTCAAGAAACAAGAAACATCTCAGATAAACAACCTAACCTTACACCTAAAGCAATCAGAGAAAGAAGAACAAAAAATACCCAAAGTTAGCAGAAGGAAAGAAATCATAATGATCAGATCAGAAATAAATGAAAAAGAAATGAAGGAAACAGTAGGAAAGGTCAATAAAACTAAAAGCTGGTTCTTTGAGAAGATAAACAAAATTGATAAACCATTAGCCAGACTCATCAAGAAAAAAAGGGAGAAGACTCAAATCAATGGAATTAGAAATGAAAAAGGAGAAGTAACAACTGACACTGCAGAAATCCAAAGGATCATGAGAGATTACTACAAGCAACTATATGCCAAAAAAATGGACAACCTGGAAGAAATGGACAAATTCTTAGAAATGCACAACCTTCAGAGACTGAACCAGGAAGAAACAGAAAATATAAACAGACCAATCACAAGCACTGAAATTGAGACTGTGATTAAAAATCTTCCAATGAACAAAAGCCTAGAACCAGATGGCTTCACAGGAGAATTTTATCAAACATTTAGAGAAGAGCTAACACCTATCCGTTTCAAACTGTTCCAAAATATAGCAGAGGGAGGAACACTCCCAAAATCATTCTATGAGGCCACCATCACCCTGATATCAAAACCAGACAAAGATGTCACAAAGAAAGAAAACTACAGGCCAATATCACGGATGATCATAGATGCAAAAATCCTCAACAAAATACTAGCAAACAGAATCCAAAAGCACATTAAATGGATCATACACCATGGTCAAGTGGGGTTTATCCCAGGAATTCAAGGATTCTTCAATATATGCAAATCAATCAATGTGATACACCATATTAACAAACTGAAGGATAAAAACCATATGATCACCTCAATAGATGAAGAAAAAGCTTTCAACAAAATTCAGCAACGATTTATGATAAAAACCCTCCAGAAACTAGGCATAGAGGGAACTTACCTCAACATAATAAAGGCCATATATGACAAACCGACAGCCAACATCATTCTCAATGGTGAAAAACTGAAACCATTTCCACTAAGATCAGGAACAAGACAAGGTTGCCCAGTCTCACAACTATTATTCACCATAGTTTTGGAAGTTTTAGCCACAGCAATCAGAGAAGAAGAAGAAATAAAAGGAATCCAAAAAAGAAAAAGTAAAGCTGTCACTGTTTGCAGATGATATGAGACTATACATAGAGAATCCTAAAGATGCTATCAGAAAACTACTAGAGCTAATCAACGAATTTGGTAAAATAGCAGGATACAAAATTAATGCACAGAAATCTCTTGCATTTCTATACACTAATGATGAAAAATGTGAAAGAGAAATTAAGGAAACACATCCATCACCATTGCAACAAAAAGAATGAAATACCTAGGAATAAACCTACCTAGGGAGACAAAACACCTGTATGCAGAAAACTGTAAGACACCGATGAAAGAAATTAAAGATGATACCAACAGATAGAGAGATATACCATGTTCTTGGATTGGAAGAATCAATATTGTGAAAATGACTATACTACCCAAAGCAATCTACAGTTTCAGTGCAATCCCTATCAAATTACCAATGGCATTTTTTACAGAACTAGAACAAAAAAATCTTAAAATTTGTATGGAGACACAAAAGACCCCAAATAGCCAAAGCAGTCTTGAGGGAAGAAAATGGAGCTGGAGGAATCAGACTCCTTGACTTCAGACTATACTACAAAGCTACAGTAATCAAGACAATATGGTACTGGCACAAAAACAGAAGCATAGATCAATGGAACAGGATAGAAAGCCCAGAGATAAACCCACACACCTATGGTCAACTAATTTATGACAAAGGAGGCAAGGATATAGAATGGAGAAAAGACAGTCTCTTCAATAATTGGTGCTGGGAAAATTGGACACCTATGTGTAAAAGAATGAAATTAAAACACTCCCTAACACCACACACAAAAATAAACTCAAAATGGAATCGAGACCTAAATGTAAGACGAGACACTATAAAACTCTAGAGGAACAACAGGGAGAACACTCTTTGACATAAATCACATCAAGATCTTTTTTGATCTACCTCCTAGAGTAATGGAAATAAAAACAAAAATAAATAAATGGGACCTAATGAAACTTAAAAGCTTTTGCAAAGCAAAGCAAATGACAAACAAAATGAAAAGACAACCCTCAAAAAGGGAGAAATTATTTGCAAACGAATCAACGGACAAAGGATTAATCTCCAAAATATATAAACAGCTCATGCAGCTCAATATTAAAAAAACAAACAACCCAATCCAAAAATGGGCAGAAGACCTAAATGGACCTTTCTCCAAAGAAGACATACAGATGGCCAAGAAGCACATGAAAAGCTGCTCAACATCACTAATTATTAGAGAAATGCAAATCAAAACTACAATGAGGTATCACCTCGCACCAGTTAGAATGGGCATCATCAGAAAATCTACAAACAACAGATGCTGGAGAGGGTGTGGAGAAAAGGGAACCCTCGTGCACTTTTGGTGGGAATGTAAATTGATTGAGCCACTATGGAGAACAGTATGAAGGTTCCTTAAAAAACAAAAAATAGAATTACCACATGACCCAGCATTCCCACTACTAGGCATATGCCCAGAGAAAGCCATAATTCAAAAAGACACATGCACCCCAATGTTCATTGCAGCACTATTTACAATAGCTAGGTCATGGAAGCAACCTAAATGCCCATTAATACACGAATGGATAAAGAAGATGTGGTACATATATACGATGGAATATTACTCAGCCATAAAAAGGAATGAATTTGGGTCATTTGTAGAGACATGGATGAATCTAGAGACTGTCATACAGAGTGAAGTAAGTCAGAAAGAGAAAAACAAATATTGTATATTAATGCATATATGTGGAACCTAGAAAAATGGTACAGATGAACACGTTTTCAGAGCAGAAATTGAGACACAGATTTAGAGAACAAACGTATGGACACCAAGGGGGGAAAGTGGTGGCGGGGGCAGGTGGTGTGATGAATTGGGAGATTGGTATTGACATGTAAACACTAATATGTATAAAATGGATAGCTAATAAGAACGTGCTGTATAAAAAAATAAATAAAATAAAATTCAAAAAAAATTATACATGTAATCCACCTTTCCTACTTAGTAGTCTATGGATTATCAAATTTGAAAAAGAATAAAGCAGCTAACATTTTGTAGTTGTATAAAGTTTTCCTTGTAAACATAAAATGTCACTGTATCCTACTCAGAGAGGAAGAAACAAGGACCAGAAAGAAACTTTTAAGTCAAAAAAAAAAAAGAAAGTCTACAAATAACAAATGGTGGACAGGATGTGGGAAAAAGGGAACCCTACTACACTGCTGGTGGGAATGTAAATTGTTGTTGCCACTATGGAAAACAGTAGGGAAGGGCCTCAAAACACTGAACACAGAACTACCACATGATCCAGCAATTCCACTTCTAGGTATATAGCTGAAGAAAATAAAAACCAAATTCAAAAAGAATTCAAAAATATACATGCACCCCAATGTTAATAGCAGCTTTATTTATAATAGCCAAGATAAGGAAGCAACCTAAATGCCCATTAACAGATGAATGGATAAAGAATTAGTGATATATATATATATACACACACACATATATAATGTGATATATGTATATTATATATATAATGGAGTACTGAGACATAAAAAGAATGAAATTCTGCTATTTGCAACATTATGGAGGGACCTAGAGAATATTATACTTAGTGAAATAAGTCAGACAGAGAAAGACAAATACTATCTGCTCTACATTATCACTTATGTGTGAAATTTAAATTTAAAAAAAAAAACAAATGAATGTATATAACAAAATAGAAACAGACTCACAGATATAGACAGCAAACTAGTGGTTACCAATGGGGAGAGGGGAGGCGGGAAGGGAGAGATTGGAGTATGGGATTAAGAGGTACAAACTACTACGTATAAAATAAATAAACAACAAGGATATATTGCACAGCACAGGGAAATAGAGCCAACATTTTGTAATAACTTTAAATAGAATATAATCTATTAAAATATTGAATCACTGTTATACACCTGAAACGTATAAAGTATTGTAAATCAACCATACTTCAATAAAAAAATTGTGGAAATTTAAAAATCCATGTTGCCTATTAGAACATGAAAAAAATTAATAAGGAAGAAAACGATTTAATTTGATTAAAAGAAACAAATTAAAGATTAGTTCCAATAGAAAAAATACTTGATATAAATGACAGTGAGATTTTAGTTTCTTTCAAATAATAACAAAGTGTACAATTTATTTCCTGCATAGAGTATACAATTACTCAGGGTAATACAGTTTATAAAATAGAGCCAAAAAATGTGTCAAAATTTCAAGTAACCAATGGAAATAACTTTCATAAAATATGGTACCTCCAAGTCCATTGTTAAGAAAATAAATTAAGATACATTAAAATGCTCGGTTTTAAAGTTTTAAACCTTTGCCTAGGAGGGAAAATTTGTAATGTAATACTGGTTTTGATTCTTCTGTAAATTTAATTAAAATTTATCCTTAAGTAAAAACATCTATACTTGCTGGTGTCTAAAGAAGTAAGAATGACTTTGCTGTATACCTGAAACTAACACAACATTATACATCAACTATACTCTAATAAAAATTAAAAAAAAAAAAAGTAGTAAGAATGGACAGACCATGTAAATCTGAGTTTAGGTCTCAGATCTCTTTGACACAACCTGGATCTAGTACTCCCAACTGTCACGCAAATGATCACATTTACCTTTGCCTATTTAGCACAGGATTTATGAATAAATCACAGGTACGAAAACACTTAGAATTCTTTGAAATGACTTGACAAATTCAAATTACCTATTTATTAGTAGTAGTTAAATAAGAAAATATAATATCAATAGCAAACATTTATTTGATTTTTAGGTAATACTTTGCCTATTATGAAAAACAATGTGTCGTGATGAGAATGTTAGGAAGTTATATGAAAGATCACTCTTACAAGAAGGCAGAATGTGAAACCTGTCTAAGGCTTAGTTTCCATATTGTAGTGGAATGGCTGAGAAGAGGGTGAACTCTGAGGACTGACCACCTGAGTTGACTCCTGATTCTGTTACCTTTTAGTTGTTTGACCTTGGTCAAGTTTTGTAACTTCTCTGTCTGAGTTCCTTATTTGTAAAATGCAGATAAAGCACAGTACCAATTTGGTAGGGTTTTCATAAGGATGACATGGATTTGCGGCAGTCATTCTTGACTGTCTAACTCAACACCCATTCTCAACCTTCTTTTCTCTTCTCCTGCTCCACTATAAAGTCTGAAAAAGTGTAAAACTTGATTTCTCAATCTCCCTTTCAAATTGGGGTGCTAGGTGACAGTGCAAGCAAAGGAGACAAAAGCAGAATACTGTTGGAGCTTCTAGGAAAGCTTTGCCTTCCCTGATAAAAGGAGACAGATTTAGCTGGGATAAAAGGGGAGAGATGTAGCTGAGACCATCCTTTCCTTCCTTCTTTTTTCCTTCAACACAAACATGCTGCTTGGTGTTGGGAGAGACATCTTACAAATAGGAGAACAAGGTCAAGGGAATGGGATGCTGTCAGAAACCACTATGTCACCGAACAAATGCCAGTTGCCAGAAGCCTTTTAATATGAAAAAGTGAACTGTAAGTTTTTAGCTGACTGATACTGAATATTGTTACTTGCAGCTATAACTATTCCTAACTGATTCAGAGTTAATACATGTGGAATGCTTGGAATAGTTCTTAGCCATGATTAATGCTTAATAAATTTTAGCTATAAGTATTATTTTCTAGTTGATCATGTGTGGTATGTCATCAATTTTATATTCATTAATGTGTGATATGTATTTGTGTGGTTTATGTATCTTGTCTTATAGTTTCAACATAGAGTTGTAATATTATTTAAATATTATTTAAAATTCACTGTAGTTTAAATACATGATAATGGTACATGGTACCATAAATACATGGTCATTTCTTGGAGCAATTAATCTGTCTAAATGCCCATTTTTTTTGCTGTCTTCTTTAATTCAAGAGCCTGTTGAGCTCTTGTTATCTGTTGAGCTTTTCTTGTTATTCATTAATATGTTACTAACTTAAAAGTTTTGGAAAAGATGCTCTGGAATTTCATCATTTGCTCCCTTTTATCCATTGTTTTAGAAGTTCTGTTTTTTTGCAACATTTTCAGAATAAAAATGTTGAGGCACTTATGAGCTTCTACTATTTCCTAGCAGTATACAACTATAATGTTCTGTTGGAAATAAGGGCTAACTACTCTTAAGGCACTTTCTTCCACCATGCCTATCTGAAATGCAGTAGATTTATGGATATACATTAAAAATCTAGAAAGAAAAAATAAAATTAAGAGGACAATAAAAAAAACTACAAGTTCTAAAATTTACTTTACAAGTTAAGTAAATGAGTAAATTTCCTAGTTAATGCAAAGAAAAAACAGATATCAAGTCAAAGAAACTAATAATTTCCAGGAAACGAATCATTCAATTGTGAACCTGTATCCAACTCTATGTAACAGCTGATTTTAGAGTTTATTAGCACTCCCTATATTATGAAGAATAAACCAACACTCTTGATTTCAATTACCCCCCGCCCCCGCCAAACACACATCCACATACACACACACATCCCTGCTTTTCCACACATTTTCTTTCACTGGAGTAAATTCAGCCACCATTTACCCAATTTTTCAGGCTTAAAACTTGGATGTCATCCCTGACCCCCTCTTTCCTTCTCATCTCACTTCCCATCTATTAGCAGTTTTTATCTGCTAACTCTAAAAAACATATATACCCTGACTCTGGCATCTAGCCACCTCCAAAGATAATTGCTCTTGACCTACCCTTCTATGATCATTTTCAAACCTGGGCTACATGTTAGCATATTTGAAGAAATAAACATGACACAAACAAACATTTTCATTAACCATTACTTCCTTGTATTATATTGGTTAATGCTTCTTTTAACACCCATTTTCATCATTTCCTGATGACTTTTTTCCTCTTTGTTTAATTGGTTGGATTGGTTTAGTTCTCTGATCTAACCATGCTCCTTAAGGAAGAAAACAAATCCAAATAAGAATCCACTCCTGTTTTAGTAGTTTAACCTCATCATTTTGGATTTTTACATTCTCCCACTGGATGTAGATAACTGCCCTAGATCCAGCCCCACATCTTTCTTCTACAACCTTATCCAACCCTGGCTACACATTAAAATCACCATAGGAGCCTTGAGAAATATCAACTCCAGGACCCTACTTCCAGAGATTTTGATATAATTGCTTTAGACTGGGGCTGGCTAGAATCAACTCCAGAGGATACTAATATGCAGGTGGGGTTGAGAAACTAGACTATTGTAGTAGATTCTTAATTGGTATTACTGCTTCTACTCTTGCTCCCCTTGCATACAGTGTTTTCCCCTTTAGCCAGAATGACCTTCTAAAATGGGAAATCAAACCCTAGGAACTCCCTATAACACTAAGAAGAACACTTCAGAGAGGCCTTCTCTGAAATCCCTATTTCAAATTCCCATTTGCCTCCACTAATCTCTATTCCCTTTACCTAGTTAATTTTTCTTTATAGAACTTATTATTACCTGATATTTGATTATATATTTGTTTCTTTTTCTTACTAGACTATAAACACTCTGAGGTCAAGAATCTTGCCTTTCTTACAACTCCATCCTCCATGCCTATGTATAGTAGGAGCACAGAAAATATTGTGGAATCAATTAATGTTATTTTTTTTAATGCTTATCTCTTCCCTTGACTGTCTTGAGCATATAAATTTTAATAATTGAAAAAAAAATTTTCAATTACCATTTTTATGCTTCCAAAATTATGTCTAAAAGAAGCAGTTACCTCAACTGGATCCCAGACAGGATTAAGTATTAAAGATACCAATGGAATTTTTTTAAATGAATGAAAATGAGACCACATATATTACTATAGAAAATAAGCAAGAATTATAACTGCATGATAACATTAAATTTAAAACTAGTTCCCCACAAATACAGCATTATCAGAGGTACTGGTAAACTAAACTGTATTAGCTAATCATTACTAATGTCTGAGTCAAAGCTTAAAAGTTAAAACAAAGCAAAACAAAAAAACACCCAGGAACTAAGGAAAGTCTAAATTTGAGTAATATTTATTTCCCAGATACTGCTGTTTTCTTGCCCTCTTTGTTTTACCAGTCTCCTATCATCAGTGAACTAAGCAGAACACTGTGGTCATTAACAGAGGGTAGGTGGCTTTCTGACCCACTCCAGGAAGTCACCCTGGGGGAATTCCCAGATCTTTTCAGAAAAAACCAAATTACCCATTTCTTATCTGTCCAGGAATGAAGCTTGTGATTAACCTGTAAATGAATCAAGGTTTATTCTGAGTCTGGTTTACTGGTCAGAAGATGAAATCTGCTTTGGAAAAGAGTGCTTTAGAGACAGGGCTACAGTGTGACGGTGAAACACTTGTTAGAAACAAGGATCCCTCTTGTGCTTTTGTGTGCTTTGAGTGCTTTTGTGGGCATCACACTTCCCTGAGTTAAACCTGAGCCCCATTCTGGAGCCAGAGAGTCTGCTGTGAATTCTGACCATCCTACCTAGCAGCTGTATAATCTTGGGCTATTTACCTAACCTTTCTGTATTTCAGTTTCCTCATCTGTAAAACGGAAATAATAATAGCACTTACCTCAAAAAGTTATAGTGAGGATTACATGGATTAATGGATGTAAAGTGCTTAGAAAAGTGTCAGGGCACAGGAAAGTTCTACATAAGTGTTAAAAAGTGATGACTAAAAGCATGGATTTCAGAGCCGACTGTTTTCTGCATTTGAATTCCATCCCTGCCAAGGTAGATGACCTTAGGCAGGTGACTTTACCTTTCTGTGTCTCCATTTCCCCTTTTGTAAAACTGAGATCATATTTACCTCAACAGGGTTGTGTAAGTATTGACTTAATATAAGTAAAGTCCTGAGAACTGTGACTGGAATATAGGAAGTATTATAAAATGAATTTAGTATCATTATTATTGCTGTTGTAATTATCTGAGGTTATAATTCAGTGCCAGAGTTTTGAGACATTGATCTCTTCCAAGTCTTCTGCTTCTTTGATCATTATTTCTAAAAGAACAGTCATTCCACAAGGATGTATTTCTGGCCCACTGATCTCTTCATCCTATCCATTCTCCCTCAGCAATATCATTGCTTTAATATATTCATTATCACCTCTTAGGAAGATGGTTTCTAAAGCTGAATTGATAGCCCAGCCCTCTCTGGGAGCTCTACACCTTATCTGAACATGGATGTTCCTCAGACATTTCAGACTGTCTCTGTGCAAAACAAAACTTATCTCCATTTCCATTTTCCTCTTCTAATGTCCTTGTCACATTAGCTTTGACTTCTCTGTCCCCATGTCCTTCATATAATCACCATTGTGATTCTTATTCACAATAAATTTTGAATGCATCCTCTTCTCTCCATGTTTGCTGCCACTTCTCCAGCTCACAATTATAGCAGTCTTTTAATGGGTCCTGCCACCTCCTGAAATCACCTTTTGAAATCAGTACCACACCTTATTCAGCATAAAAGGGAATGAAGTGCAGATATATGTTACAATGTGGATCTTGAAAACATTATGCTAAGTGATATACGTGGTATATTGGGTTGAACCGTGACCCCCTAAAATTCATGTCCACCCAAAACCTATGAATGTGACCATGTTTAGAAATAAGGTCTTTTCAGATATAATCAAGTTAAGATGAAGTCACAGTGAATTAGGGTGAGTCCTAAATCCAATATGACTGATATCCTTACAAGGAGAGGGGAATTTAGATACACAGGCCCTCAGAGACACAGACACACAGAAAAGAATACCTTGTAAATAAAGAAGCAGAGATTAAAGTGATGTATCTCTACAAGCCAAGGAATGTCAAGGATTGCTAGCAACCACCAGAAGCTATGAGAAGGCAAGGAAGGAGCCCCCTCTAGAGCTTTCTGAGGGAACATGGTGCTGCTGACACTTTGATTTCAGACTAACCTCCAGGTCAGAGAATAAATTTCTGTTGTTATAAGCCACTCAATTTGTAGTAATTTGTTATGGTAGTCCTAGGAAAATAATATATATAGTATGGATATACCACATTTTTTTAATCCATTCATCAGTTGAAGGACATTTGGGTTGTTTCCAATTTTTGGCTAATAGGAATAATGCTGCTATGAACATTTGTGTACATTTGTGATCCATTTTGAGTTAATTTTTGAAAAGAAGTGAGGTTTTCAAAATTAAGTCCACTTTTTTTACCTATGGATTTTCAGTTGATCCAGCATCATCTGTTGAAGACCATCCTTCCTCCATTGAACTGCTCTTTCACCTTTGTCAAAAACCATTTGGTCTTACTTACATGGGTCTATTTCCAGGTTCTCTGTTCCATTCTATTCCTTCTCCAATACAACATAGTCCTGATTACTGTAGCTAGCTACATGATAAGTCTTAAAATCAAGTAGAATAATTCCTGCTACTTTATTCATCTTTCTCAGAATGTTTAAGCTATCTAGTTCCTTTGCCATTACACGTAAGTTTTAGATTAATCTTATCTATTGTTATAGTCTGTTCAGGCTGCTATGACAGAATACCATAGACTGGATCATTTAAAATAACAGAAATTTATTTCTCACAGTTCTGGAGGCTTGGAAGTCCAAGACCAAGGCACTGGCAGATTCAGTGTCTGGTGAGAGCTTATTACCTCATTCATAGGGTACCTTCTTCTTGTGTCCTCACATGGTAGGACAAAAGAGTTCTCTGGGGTCTCTTTCATGGCACTAATCCCATTCGTGAGGGCTCCACCCTCATGACCTTATCACCTTCCAAAGGCCCCACCTCCAAATACTATCATTTTGGGGATCAGGTTTCAACATATGAATTTTGTGGGGCCCGGGGGGTGGGGGGAGGCGGGGCTGGGAGACACAAACATTTAGTCTATAGCATCTATATTTACAAAAAATCTTGCTGGATAAATTCCCAAAGTTTTAAAAATCAATTATGTGTAGATAACTCCAAAATTTATACCTCTAAGATCAGCCTTTCTCCTGAGCTCCAGAGTTGAACATCCAACTACCCACCTGACAGCTACATTTCAGTGTTTGATTTTGAATATGATAATTTTGGGATGCTCATTCCATCTTCACGTTTATCCTATGATCTTCCCCCATCTTAGTAAATGGCACCACTGTTTAGCCAAATGCTCAAACCAAAAATCTCTTCTACAAAAGAAGTTCAGTATCTTTAAATAGACATATATATACATACACACACACCAGAACATGACTTTTATCAGTTTAAAAATATCTCAGTGTCCAATTGCTCTTACAGTAAAATCTACAAATCCTTGCTTAAGGCCAACAGGTCCTCTCATCACATACCCCTTCCTTCAGTGAAGCTCCAGCCTCAGGCCTTTCTGGTCCAAGCAGGGCAGGGACAAGGTAAAGTAAATGAGACACCTAGAGTGCAAAATAGAAGAACTTACAGGCTCTTAAGAGTGTCTCTTAAAATTTTCTCCCTAGGGTCTTCACTTGCCCCACCCTAGTCCCAGGCCTTGGTCCAAGCTTTTTCCTGCCTTAGGGCCTTGGTACTAGCCATGCCCTCCACCAAGAAAGCTCTGGTCTCTCACTTTTTATGGCTGGCTCCTTCTTGTCATTCATGACTCTGCTCAGGTCAACTACCCTATTTAAAATAATAATAATAATAATAATAATAATAATAGTACTAGCTAAGATTTATTTACCTCTTACACTGAGACTGGCTCTATTCCAAGCCCACACTTTACTTAATCTTCCAAACAACTCTATATGATGGGTACCGTCATAATCTCCATTTTACAGATAAGGGAACTGATGAAGAAAGACGCTAAGTACATTGCCCGACAGCACACAGCTCCTGATAGTAAGTGATTTGGCTGGGAAACAACCTAAGTTATGCGATTCCAGAAACTGAGCACTTGTTTATTTCCTTGGGTCACTTACAATCTGCAATAATCCTGTTTGTTTACTTGCTTACTGTCTTTATTCGTTAAAATGTTAGTTCCATGAGGCAGCTTGGTTTGTCTTTGATGTTGTCTCCCCTAACTTACTTATGCCTGGCTGTGCTCAGTGATCCATGACATTTATGGAATGAATGCATTAGAAAGACAGACCTTGCCCTCAAATAACCACACTACTTAAAAATAGTTATCTGTGAAAATCTCTGAAGCAGATAATTTCAAAATCTTACACCAAAGACCCCTTAAGGGAAAAAAAATATTGTAAAACTTTCTAAGAATGGTGCATGGCTACATTCTTTTAAAATTATCTTTAGGTATATACATGTGCCCTACTCGTTGATAGGTCTACTTTCCTCTGGCGGCAAAGATAATCATTGTGTTACCAATATTTCATCTAGAAGCTGGAATAGATGCAGAAAAGTCAGTTTGGACCGCTTTCACCTGGAGTTGTTTGTATTGTTTACTTTCTGAAAGTTTAAATCATTTCTTCTTCCCAGCTGTTTTTTTTTTTTTTTTTGCGGTACGCGGGCCTCTCACTGCTGTGGCCTCTCCCGTTGCGGAGTGTAGGCTCAGCGGCCATGGCTCACGGGCCCAGCCGCTCCGCGGCATGTGGGATCTTCCTGGACCAGGGCTAGAACCCGTGTCCCCTGCATCGGCAGGCGGACTCTCATCCACTGCGCCACCAGGGAAGCCCTTCCCAACTGTTTTGATGCATTCTCTTCCCCACTCCTCCCCTTTCTCGATTATTTCCTTTAAGGCATCTACACTACCCATCTGGGGAGTGTTTGATGTTCCGAAATTTCTAAATCTACGATGAGATCCGAGATCCCATGAAATTTAAAGGACGAATTCTCCTGGTTCCTTTGTCAGCTCCCATTTATCTGCCGGCTCCTTGAACGTATGGGTGATGTTCCTCAGGGAGGTATTCTGGCCAACAGCATTGGCCAGGGGACGCATGTTTGATAGTGGATTTGGCAGGGGGACAGGTAAAGGTAATGGAAGCGAAAGCCTAGTCTTATGCGTCATTTAAATCCCCATTCTGCTCCTGCCACAAGTGGGGCATTCCTTAAAGAGCAAGAATTTCATTAAGCAAATACCCTAAAAAGAATGTAGGGTAAGACCCCTGAAAGGAATTGGAAGCACTGGCCAGGAGATCAGCTCCGCTCGCCCCGCCACACTGACCACTTTTCCTCTCCCAAGGGCTTAACGACTGGCGGGAAGGAACCCGGGTCGCTGCGCGCGCTCACGCGCCTGCGCCTGAGGGCCCAAGGCCCCAACGCTAGCGCGTCGCGCTTGCCCGCACAGCCTTCCCGCGCAGCCTTACGCGCTCCGGTGCGCAGGCGCAGAGGGAGCAGGCGGGCGTGCGTGCGTGCGTGCGAGCGGCCGATTTTGTAGGGACCTGGGCGGCGGCCATGGCTGCAGGTCCCTTGCGCGGTCTGGCAGTGGCCGGTGGAGGCGAGAGTAGCGAGAGCGAGGATGACGGCTGGGAGATTGGGTATCTCGACCGGGCAGCTCAGGTAGCGAAGGAGGACTTGTCTTGGCCGCACCTGGATCGGTCTTCCCTGGCCATGAAACCTCTTACTTCGTCGCCTGTGTTTCCCTAATTTTTTTTCCAGTGTAAATACAGGCTTTCGGACTCCAAACCAATTCGCAGTTTCCCTACTGTGCTTTCCATCAAATGCGCTTCTTTAGGTTGTCGATGTAGCTCTTTGCTTAGGTTTGGACCCATCATAACCCAAAGATAATTTTAGTTATGAGTTAGTCACAAACTTTGGATGTTGCCTCCCCCCACCCCCACCCCCCAAAAAAAGATGTACCAAAACTCGATCATTATTGTTTCCCGATGCAGTGGAAATGAAAGTATGTGTAACAGGAAAATTTTTTAACTTTCTGCTTTTTTAGAAATTAAAAGGACCGTTAGCCATTGAAGAAAAGCATGAAACATTTAAGAAAGCTTTGACTACAGGAGATGTTTCATTGGTCGAGGAGCTCCTGGATTCTGGTGAGAATTAAGGGACAGTTTCAACCTAACACAGTTGTCTCAGTTCACAAGGGTTCCTTATTTTATTTATTTATTTGTTTGTTTTGCGGTACGCGGGCCTCTCACTGTTGTGGCCTCTCCCGTTGCGGAGCACAGGCTCCGGACGCGCAGGCTCAGCGGCCACGGCTCACGGGCCCAGCCGCTCCGCGGCATGTGGGATCTTCCCGGACCGGGGCAGGAACCCGTGTACCCTGCGTTGGCAGGCGGACTCTCAACCACTGCGCCACCAGGGAAGCCCCAGGGTTCCTTATTTTAAAAGGTTTGAGTTGTTTTTCTAATGGAAGCACAGTGAATGTTAGTATCTCAAGTGTCCTACATGTCTTACTTGACTCAGTTCTCTCTGCCTTATTTTCTTCCTCTAACACAAATTTGGAATGCCACACTGACACCGTCCATCAGTTCTTCCACCTCCTTCAAAAGGTCTAGTCTGACTAATCCTACCCCACTTTGATAATCCTTACTTACTTTGCTCAGCATTTACTTGTCTATAATTATTATTATGTGTTTCTCAAGAATTGTTTCTAGTTATGTACATTTTAGTTATGTTCTTTGCCTGTGTTGGTTGTGTCAGTGTGTGAATGAGAATGAAGTAGGAATCTATCTGGATACCTCTTCCAGCCTATCACCTACTCAGTGTGCTTCCTTGGGAAAGTCATTTGAACTCCCAGAGCATCTATTTCTTTATAAAAACATTATAATTCTGTCTTGGGTCCCATGACATTTTTCTGTGTATTAAATTAAATGTTATTTTTTAAAATTACCTTGACATGGAAGTGTGAGTTGTTGATAATGACTGAAATTATCAAAGGAGTAACAAGCATCTACTGTCTACCTGTAAATACAAAACATTCACATACAAAATTGTATATAGCAAAATGTTTTTCTTCTATGCTAGAGATGCATGGTTTAGTGGAAAGTAAATCATTTTGGAAACAGTACAGTTCTGGGTTTGATTATTAGCCCTGCCACTTGATGGCTCTGTAATCTTGACCAATTTAGGAAACTTCCTAAACTTCAATTACCCCCTTTTAAAAACCGGGATGCATTGTATCAAAGGGTTTTTTTTTTGGGGGGGGATTAAAATGAGAGACTATATACGGGTCTTAGAACATATAGGCATTATATAAATATTAGCCGTTGTAACAAGTAAGAAGGATCGTGTGACTTTGTGGACAATGGAACTTGAATTTGTAATTAAAAAATTAAATTGAATAAAATTGGAATAATTGAAAGAGGCCTAATACTAGGATATGAACACGTGCAGGAGTGTGCATAGTGTTGGATGGGATGGAATAGGCAGAAATTTGTTTTAGAAAAGTGAGTTTGCCTTGGGAGTA
The DNA here is from genome assembly GCF_003676395.1 of Aethalodelphis obliquidens. Taxonomy (NCBI): domain Eukaryota; kingdom Metazoa; phylum Chordata; class Mammalia; order Artiodactyla; family Delphinidae; genus Aethalodelphis; species Aethalodelphis obliquidens. Next base: position 32,016,489 of record NW_020837949.1, read on the forward strand.
GTGGGACTAGGTGCACTGAAGTGTTGGAGGCTCTTGAAAGGATTGAAAAGAGCCTACTGGTAAAGTGTTTCGTCAGCCTTTTAAAATTTGTCTTTAATTACAAAAAAATTTTAACTTCCTTTTAAAAAAACAATAACAAATAGGTATAAGTAGAGAAACACCTTTGTCCCCACTTTCACCCGTATTACCTCTGAAGTCTCATTTTCACACGTAACTCTTGTTTTAGTATTTCCTGATTTCCTTCCAGATGTCATTATTTAACACTTTAAAAAATATTTTTACTTTTTTGCCTTTCAAAGCCATACGTATTCCTGCACCAGTTGGAAGTTTAATAAAAATATGAAACCTCCTTTTGAGTCAGCCATTTTTAGCAGTCTTTGGTTTTTGTTCTTCTGCTATGCACTAATATTTTCAGTTCTCTTTAAATTATTAAATATTTTAGACATTCAAAAATGTATGGCGACTTATCTTTTTCCCCCTGGAGATTACCACTCTCCTATAGTTGGTATTTATTATTCCTATGTACGTCTTTATACTTTTACTATATGTATATACCCCCAAACAATTTAGTGTTATTTTGAATGTCGTTGAGCTATAAAAATATATTGTGTCAATCCTTTTAAACTTATCTTTTTTGCAGTATGCTTAGAACATAATATGTGCTTAATAATTTACTTTTTTGAGCTTAGAGGTGATGATTATTAAGAATTTTTATACTAAAATGCCACATTTGCTTAGCCTTATCTTCACATCTTTTCCTTTTTACTTTTGCTGTCACAGTTTTGAGCAGTAAGGTCAATAAGGAAAGAATAATGAGAAAACAAAATGATCTTTTCTCTGATCTCATTCATATGCTTTCAGTTGCAGCAATTTAAAGAGGAAAATTTGTTAGAGAAGACAAGTTGGGTCAGCAGTATATATATATATATATATATATATATATATATATATATTATAAGACAGTT
>NW_020837949.1:32017553-32043553 GCF_003676395.1 Aethalodelphis obliquidens
TATATATATATATATATATATATATATATATTATAAGACAGTTTTCTGTTGTTTTCTCCTAGGAATTATCATGCACCTTATATCAATTAAAGTTAGACAATTGGGAATTTGACAAATATAGTCTTTCAGTAACTTAGTGTTCCTACAGAAAAAAAGTGAGTTCTCCCTAACAAGTTTCCATTCCTTCAGTGATATGACCTTCATCTTTGCAGATGGAACACTTTAGAGCCAGAGACTACAACCTGTAAATTGTAAGGTATATATAAGGAAGCCTATATTCAGTGGTTTTGACATAGAAGTTTTCCTTCTTTGGAACAGAAAAACGTTCTTTTTTTTTTTTTCTTAAGATTAGCAGATATTTCTTAGGTTGAAGAGAGAGTTTGCCGCTTACATCTTGATCTCTTTATAGCAAAGGCTTTACATAAATGTAATGGGTTATGTTCACTGCCTTTTTATAATCTTGTCCTTGTATCGTATCTTCTATGCTCCTCCCCAGTCTTAGATCCAAATCTAGATTAGTTCAACCATTTTTTTTTCTTTTTTATGTGACTAAACTAATCAGTGCTATTGGGGAAAATCAGATGACTTCGGGGATTTGTACCATTAATGATTTGTTTGAGGATTTTAAGGTCAGCTGGCTCTCATCATTTCTTAACAGTTACTATCCATCCCTTCCTGTCTCATTCTGGATGGTGGCTATTTAAAACTTTATCCTGCTCCTCAGGCCTGATATCTCTTCTGTGCCTCTCCTTATTCTAGCTCACTGTTTCGTTCATTTGTCCAAAGCAGAACTTGATAGTTATTTTCTATTTGTTCTTTTCCAACACTCCTCTTCCTCAAAGTAATTTTAAATTCCAATAACCCTGCCTTTGAAATGTCCTTTTGTATTTCTTCTTCTTTTTCTCTGCTGCCCTTGCTCTGACTTTTGCATGGACTTCCAGCCTCATAACCAGTTCTCCCTGCCTCCTATCCCACTCTCAGCAGTGGTACCTACATTTTCTTTATAATACGAGTATAATGATGTAAATCCCTGGATCACAAAGTATAGTCTACATTTCTTAACCCTAACCTACCTTTTTAACCTTATGTTTGGCCAGTAACCCATGGTTAAATTTTGCGTTGGGAAGGAGGGTAAAGGAGTTTTAATAAGGAATATATTTGTTTACACAATATTGTTTACACAATATTTGTTAATATGTTTGCCACCATAGAGATGTATGATAATATTCTAACTAAAAAGACATTTTTTATCTGTGAAACTTTTCCCAACTGCCCTAGAGAGAAAAAGGAAGCATGTAAAAACCTGTTCTAATATAAATATATATTATATGAAAAAACATTTGACAGATTCAGTCTCTTGGAAAATAGTGAAACTGAAGTGAACTATAGTGAAACTGAAGTTAGCTTTTTTATCAAAGTTCATATATAATTTTCTGAAGCCATTATTACCAAGAAATTCCCTTCCATTATAAAGTACACAGTGTATGTCACTATGTGAAGTACTTTAAATATATTAAGGTGACAGTGATTTTTTTTTTTGGTGGGGGAGGTTTTAAAACCTTGTCTTTATATTGACAGGCCTCAGTGTAGAGTTCAGCTTTCGCTATGGGTGGACTCCCCTTATGTATGCTGCCAGTGTTTCCAATGTAGCGCTGCTTCAGGTTCTGTTGGACAGAGGTGCTAATGCAAGCTTTGATAAGGGTAAGATGTTTTAAATATTTAAATATGTGAAAATGTACTTTGTATATTTCTCTGTTTAGAAGCCTAATTATATTCTGTTTGGGGGTGGTGATATATACTTTCCATGCTCTGTTTTCATATATTCACTTTAAACCTTTGCTCTTGAAAACAATTGTAATAAGGTTAAGATATTTGACGTAACTTAACTGATTATTTTTACTGTGATTTTCTTGATTCCCAAGCAGCTAATAAGCAAAGTGAAAAACATTAGTTTTTTTAAAAAAATCTTCCTATTAGTTATATTATATAAACAACATAAAAAACAAATTAGAAACCATAGATATTTTGAAAAACCTTCTATCCAAAGAGGTAGATTCCATTTATATTATCGTTATAAATGGTTGTGTTCTTACTATATACCTTTAACTTCTATGCTAGAGAGTTTTGGTTATTTTTAAGGTAAAATGCATTGAAAGAAAACACTGAAAAGCTGATAATTTAGTGGAAAATTGCTTGAAAATCAGTCTTTGGAATTTACAGCTCAACTCTGAATTATATCACATAAAGTTGTTTCAAAGATAATTTATTAAATCCATTTGTTTCTGTCCTTGTCAGTAGTGCTTTGATTGCTTTTGAAGAATAAGAGTATATGTGCAAATGCTATTTAATTATTATATTGAATTACTGATTATTTTCTACAGGTTCCCAATAGACAATTCATTTCGTAATTCAGGTATAGGTTTCATTTTAGAATTAATTTTCATATTAATTTTGTACTACATTAGATATTTGTAAAATCATTTCTGTTTTTTTCTCATTTATATATTTTATATAAATTCTTGTCTTATTGACAATTTTATGTTTAATCTGCTGCTGTGGTAGGTTTTTCTTATTATGTCATTTAAAAATATCACCCAGCGGAAAAAAAGAAAAATATCACCCAGGGACTTCCCTGGTGGTCCAGTGGTTAAGACTGCTCTCCCAATGCAGGGGGCACAGGTTCGATCCCTGGTTGGGGAACTAAGATCCCACATGCCACATGGCGTGGCCTAAAAAGAAAAAAAAAACAATCTCCCAATGAAAGCTATACTTAGAAATGAGATTTTTGAAAGTGTATAAAATGTTGTGCTCAAAAAACTGATTAATAGTTTTCTTTTTCTGCTTCTTGTAATAAGAGGAATACCTTTCAGTTATAAAACACTTTATATTTTGCCCAGCATGTTCACATAAATTATTTTATGTATCCCACAGACCCCCTCAGGTGGAGGGCAGGCTTTAGCTTCTTATATGTAAGTTAGGTCTACTAAGATATCACTGGAATCACAGTTTATCAGTGACAGAACTGGGACCAGAATCTATATTTCTATATTTGGTCAATATTGAACCACAAATGTAAACCATGGCTGGCATGACCTATTTTTAATTCCCCAATTCTTACTTGAGAATTGTTTTTTGTTTTGTTTGGGTTTTTAATTTACCCTGATCTCCACTGATGCCATAGAAGCCAAGGGAAGAAGAGTTTTAGGAAATGGGATGGGCTAAGAGAGATCAAGTAGAAAAGGACTGAAAAGAAACCAATACATGTAGCAGTTAGGACATCTTCAGTAGGATGGTTTGGGCGTAAGCCAGATTTCAGTGAGTGGTCAAATGAGTGAGAACTAAAGAAGTGAAATCAGAGAATATCAATCATTGTTTTTTAACCATGTGTTCAAGGCATACTTTAATCAACCAAAAACTATTCAACTCCAGGCAGTAAATCTGCACAGAGCTCATGCTCTGAACCACTTTCCTATTCTCTTGAAGAAATGAGAATAGGGAAAGGAAATTAGTAAATGAATTGTAGATATACTTTGGAAATTGATAGTTCATCCCTGAGCTCATTTTTTGGTGAAGGAATACAAAGTTATCCGCTAAGAACAAGAGATTTGGAAATAGGTTATAGAATTTTAAGAATGCAATAAATATTTAGAATCTTTTGAATGATAAAAGAAGTTAATTAGACACACTTTCTGATGTGTGTGGGGTTTTCCTCACCTTTCCTTTCACTATAGATAAGCAAACTATTTTGATAACTGCATGTTCTGCTCATGGCTCAGAGGAACAGATCTTGAAGTGTGTAGAGCTACTACTTTCAAGAAATGCTGATCCAAATGTTGCTTGTAGGTAAGAACCTTACCATTTGTTCAAAAATGATGAAGATACTTTTCTTTGATTATCAGCCTTTTGTTTGATTATGTTAAACACTTGACAGCATGATTTTTTAAACATCATGAGCAGTGTGTGTTTACTTGGCCACATAGCTGATGAATGAAAAAAGTCATAAGGTCATGGTTCCAATTGTACAAGAATATCAAAGGAAGGGCATGTCATTAAAGTAGTCTTTCAATTTTTAATATTTAGAGGAATGTCCTAAGAAGTTGAATGAGAGGGAAAGCACGACAATAAACTGTATCATTTTCCTTTGAATTACACACTCAAAAGAATATGATAATTGAGCTATAATAGTAAAGCCTCTTAGTATTCTCTCTATAAAGCACAGACCCACTAAACAATTTACACAGATACTATGAATTACAAAATAATATATCAAAATGTTTCCATTTTCCCAAGACTTTTCCAGTTAACTATATTATATATGTAATAGTGCCTAGATGCATAGAAGATAAGCAGTGAACGTATCTTGCATCTGTTAAAATGTCAATAATAAAAAAAAAATGAATCATATTATTTCAAATTTCTATCACTGACTTCCTTCTTGTCTGGCTCCAACTTCCTATTAAAGCTCTTTCTGTTTTATTTAATCTTCAAAATGAAGCAAGAGGGAAGTAGCCCATCCAATAGAAAATGTCTAGTGTGAATAGAATTATAATGCCTGATATATAGAAGTAACTACGCTTTACTCTGGAAGTTATTTTCTAATTTAGCTTAGTTTCTGTGACCTATATAGCAGCTTTGGAAGGTACTGTACAGCTGTAGATAATTCCCAGATCTTTTCTGAGGCAGAGATTTTGATTTAGTAGAGTGGTTCAAGCAAGGTCTATTTGGTCCTCCAGTGGATTTTTGGCAAAGCCTGGAGACTTTTTTTGTTTTTTGGCTGCATTGGGTCTTCGTTGCTGCACGCAGCCTTTCTGTAGTTGTGGCAAATTGGGGCTACTCTTCGTGGGGGGGCACAGGCTTCTCATTGTGGTGGCTTCTCTTGTTGCAGAGCATGGGCTCTACACACACGGGCTTCAGTAGTTGCAGCACGCAGGCTCAGCAGTTCCAGCACGCGGGCTCTAGAGCGCAGGCTCAGTAGCTGTGGCACGGGGGCTTAGCTGCTCCGTGGCATCTTCCCAGCCCAGGGCTCGAACCGTGACCCCTGCATTGGCAGGTGGATTCTTAACCATGGTTCCACCAGGGAAGTCCCTGGAGACATTTTTGATTGTCACATCTGGGAGACACTGCTGGCATCTTATGGATAGAGGCCAGGGATGCTACTAAACATCCTACAATGTGTAGGACAGCCCCTCAAAACAAAGAATTGCCCATCCCAAAATGTCAAAAGTGCCAAGCTTGAAAAATCCAGTGTGAGAAAAGTCAAAGCTTATGGAGTGGATAATCAGTATTTAACAAATTAAGATTTAAAAGGAACTGGGAAAGAAACTACCTGCGAATTCTTAGCAAATCAATTCACAGGAACTTTTATTCTCTCATTTACAATATAATCCCTAGTTAGGTATACCTTTTGAATCTGATTATACCTTGAAATTAGGAACTCCAGGATACCTTACTGAAGTAAACTTCAACAGGTGCTGTAATTATTTTTTATTGTTGAATTTTATTTATTTATTTTTTCATACTGCAGGTTCTTATTAGTCATCAGTTTTATACACATCAGTGTATACATGTCAATCCCAATGGCCCAATTCAGCACACCACCATGCCCACCCCACCGCGGCTTTCCCCGCTTCGTGTCCATACGTTTGTTCTGTATGTCTGTGTCTCAACTTCTGCCCTGCAAACCGGTTCATCTGTACCATTTTTCTAGGTTCCACATACATGCATTAATGTACGATATTTGTCTTTCTCTTTCTTACTTACTTCACTCTGTATGACAGTCTCTAGATCCATCCACGTCTCAACAAATGACTCAGTTTCGTTCCTTTTTATGGCTGAGTAATATTCCATTGTATATATATACCACATCTTCTTTATCCATTCGTGTGTCGATGGGCATTTAGGTTGCTTCCATGACCTAGCTATTGTAAATAGTGCTGCAATGAACATTGGGGTGCATGTATCTTTTTGAATTATGGTTTTCTCTGGGTATATGCCCCGGAGTGGGATTGCTGGGTCATATGGTAATTCTGATTTTAGATTTTTAAGGAACCTCCATACTGTTCTCCATAGTGGCTGTATCAATTTACATTCCCAGCAGTGCTGCAAGAGGGTTCCCTTTTCTCCACACCCTCTCCAGCATTTGTTGTTTGCAGATTTTCTGATGATGCCCATTCTAACTGGTGCAAGGTGATACCCCATTGTAGTTTTGATTTGCATTTCTTTAATAATTAGTGATGGTGAGCAGCTTTTCATGTGCTTCTTGGCCATCTGTATGTCTTCTTTGGAGAAATGTCTATATAGGTCTTCTGACCATTTTTGGATTGGGTTGTTTGTTTCTTTAATGTTGAGTTGCATGAGCTGTTTATATATTTTGGAGATTAATCCTTTGTCCGTTGATTCATTTGCAACTGTTTTCTCCCATTCTGAGGGTTGTCTTTTCATCTTGTTTATGGTTTGCTTTGCTTTGCAAAAGCTTTGAAGTTTCATTAGGTCCCATTTGTTTATTTTTGTTTTTATTTCCATTACTCTAGGAGGTGGATCAAAAAAGATCTTGCTGTGATTTATGCCAAAGAGTGTTCTTCCTATGTTTTCCTCTAAGAGTTTTATAGTGTTCCGTCTTACATTTAGGTCTCGATTCCATTTTGAGTTTATTTTTGTTTATGGTGTTAGAGAGTGTTCTAAATTCATTCTTTTACATGTAGCTGTCTAGTTTTCCCAGCACCATTTATTGAAGAGACTCTATTTTCTCCATTGTATATCCTAGCTTCCTTTGTCATAGATTAGTTGACCATAGGTGCGTGTGTTTATCTCTGGGCTTTCTATCTTGTTCCATTGATCTATGCTTCTGTTTTTGTGCCAGTACCATATTGTCTTGATTACTGTAGCTTTGTAGTATAGTCTGAAGTGAGGGAGTCTGATTCCTCCAGCTCCGTTTTTTTCCCTCAAGACTGCTTTGGCTATTTGGGGTCTTTTGTGTCTCCATAAAAATTTTAAGATTTTTTGTTCTAGTTCCATAAAAAATGCCATTTGATTTTTGATAGGGATTGCATTGAATCTGTAGATTGCTTTGGGTAGTAGAGTCATTTTCACAATATTGTTTCTTCCAATCCAAGAACATGGTATATCTCTCCGTCTGTTTGTATCATCTTTAATTTCTTTCATCAGTGTCTTATAGTTTTCTGCATACAGGCTTTTTGTCTCCCTAGGTAGGTTTATTCCTAGGTATTTTATTCTTTTTGTTGCAGTGGTAAATGAGAGTGTTTCCTTAATTTCTCTTTCAGATTTTTCATCATTAGTGTATAGGAATGCAAGAGATTTCTGTGCATTAATTTTGTATCCTGCAACATTTCCAAATTGATTGATTAGCTCTAGTACTTTTCTGATGGCATCGTTAGGATTCTCTATGTATAGTATCATGTCTTCTGCAAACAGTGACAGTTTTACCTCTTCTTTTCCTATTTGTATTCCTTTTATTTCTTTTCTTCTCTGATTGCCGTGGCTAGGACTTCCAAAACTATGTTGAATAATAGTGGCAAGAGTGGATATCCTTATCTTGTTCCTGATCTTAGAGGAAATGCTTTCAGTTTTTCACCATTGAGAATGATGTTTGCTGTGGGTTTGTCGTATATGGCCTTTATTATTTTGAGGTAGGTTCCCTCTATGCCCACTTTCTGGAGAGTTTTTATCATAAATGGGTGTTGAATTTTGTCAAAAGCTTTTTCTGCATCTACTGAGATGATCATATGGTTTTTATTCTTCAGTTTGTTAATATGGTGCATCACATTGATTAATTTGCATATATTGAAGAATCCTTGCATCCCTGGGATAAAACCCACTGGATCATGGTGTATGATCCTTTTAATGTATTGTTGGATTCTGTTTGCTAGTATTTTGTTGAGGATTTTTGCGTCTATATTCATCAGTGATATTGATCTGTAATTTCCTTTTTTTGTAGTATCTTTGTCTGCTTTTGGTGTCAGGGTGATGGTGGCCTCATAGAATGAGTTTGGGAGTGTTCCTTCCTCTGCAATTTTTTGAAAGAGTCTGAGAAGGATGGGTGTTAGCTCTTCTCTAAATGTTTGATAGAATTCACCTGTGAAGCCATCTGGTCCTGGACTTTTGTTTGTTGGAAGATTTTTAATCACAGTTTCAATTTAATTACTTGTGAATGGTCTGTTCGTATTTTCTATATCTCCCTGGTTCAGTCTTGGAAGGTTATACCTTTCTAAGAATTTGTCCATTTCTTCCAGCTTGTTCATTTTATTGGCGTAGAGTTGCTTGTAGTAGTCTCTTAGGATGCTTTGTATTTCTGCAGTGTCTGTTGTAACTTCTCCTTTTTCATTTCTAATTTTATTGATTTGAGTCCTCTCCCTCTTTTTCTTGATGATTCTGGGTAATTGTTTGCCAATTTTGTTTATCTTCTCAAAGAACCAGCGTTTAGTTTTATTGATCTTTGCTGTTGTTTTCTTTGGTTCTATTTCATTTATTTCTGCTCTGATCTTTATGATTTCTTTCCTTCTGCTAACTTTGGGTTTTGTTTGTTGTTCTTTTTCTAGTTCCTTTAGGTGTAAGTTTAGATAGTTTATTTGAGATTTTTCTTGTTTCTTGAGGTAGGCTTGTATAGCTATAAACTTCCCTCTTAGAACTGCTTTTGCTGCATCCCATAGGTTTTGGAAGATTGTGTTTTCATTGTCATTTGTCTCTAGGTATTTTTTAATTTCCTCTTTGATTTCTTTAGTCATCTCTTGGTTATTTAGTAACGTATTGTTTAGCCTCCATGTGTTTGTGTTTTTTACGGTTTTTTCCCTGTAATTCATTTCTGATCTCATAGCATTGTGGTCAGAAACGATGCTTGATATGATTTCAATTTTCTTAAATTTACTGAGGCTTGATTTGAGACCCAGGATGTGATCTATCCTGGAGAATGTTCCATGTGCACTTGAGAAGAAAGTGTAATCTACTGTTTTGGATGGAATGTCCTATAAATATCAATTACATCTATCTGGTCTATTGTGTCATTTAAAGCTTCTGTTTCCTTATTTATTTTCATTTTGGATGATCTGTCCATTGGTGTAAGTGAGGTATTAAAGTCCCCTATTATTATTGTGTTATTGTTGACTTCCTCTTTTATAGCTGTTAGTAGTTGCGTTATGTATTGAGGTGCTCCTATGTTGGGTGCATAAATATTTACAATTCTTATATCTTCTTCTTGGCATGATCCCTTGATCATTATGTGGTGTCTTTCCTTGTCTCTTGTAACATTCTTTATTTTAAAGTCTATTTTATCTGATATGAGTATTGCTACTCCAGCTTTCTTTTGATTTCCATTTGTGTGGAATATCATTTTCCATCCTCTCACTTTCAGTCTGTATGTGTCCCTAGGTCTGAAGTGGGTCTCTTGTAGACAGCATATATATGGGTCTTGTTTTTGTATCCATTCAGCCAGCCTGTGTCCTTTGGTTGGAGCATTTAATCCATTCATGTTTCAGGTAATTATCAATATGTATGTTCCTATGACCATTTTCTTAATTGTTTTGGGTTTGTTTTTGTAGGTCCTTTTCTTCTATTGTGTTTTCCACTTAGAGAAGTTCCTTTAGCCTTTGTTGTAGAGCTGGTTTGGTGGTGCTGAATTCTCTTAGCTTTTGCTTGTCTGTAAAGCTTTTGATTTCTCCATCGAATCTGAATGAGATCCTTGCTGGGTAGAGTAATCGTGGTTGTAGGTTCTTCCCTTTCATCACTTTAAGTATATCATGCGTCTCCCTTCTGGCTTGTAGAGTTTCTGCTGAGAAGTCAGCTGTTAACCTTATGGGAGTTCCCTTCTATGTTATTTGTCATTTTTCCCTTGCTGCTTTCAATAATTTTTCTTTGTCTTTAATTTTTGCCAATTTGATTACTATGTGTCTCGGCGTGTTCCTCCTTGGGTTTATCCTGTATGGGACTCTCTGCATTTCCTGGACTTGGGTGGCTATTTCCTTTCCCATCTTAGGGAATTTTTTTGACTATAATCTCTTCAGATATTTTCTCTGGTTCTTTCTCTCTCTCTCTTCTCCTTCTGGGACCCCTATAATGCGAATATTCTTGTGTTTAATGTTGTCCCAGAGGTCTCTTAGGCTGTCTTCATTTCTTTTCATTCTTTATTCTGTTCCGCAGCAGTGAATTTCACCATTCTGTCTTCCAGGTAACTTATCCGTTCTTCTGCCTCAGTTATTCTGCTATTGATTTCTTCTAGTGTAGTTTTCATTTCAGTTATTGTATTGTTCATCTCTGTTTGTTCTTTAATTCTTCTAGGTCTTTGTTAAACATTTCTTGCATCTTCTCGATCTTTGCCTCCATTCTTTCTCCGAAGTCCTGGATCATCTTCACTATCATTATTCTGAATTCTTTTTCTGGAAGGTTGCCTATCTCCACTTCATTTAGTTGTTTTTCTGGGGTTTTATCTTGTTCCTTCATCTGGTACATAGCCCTCTACCTTTTCATCTTGTCTGTCTTTCTGTGAATGTGGTTTTTGTTCCACAGGCTGCAGGATTGTAGTTCTTGCTTCTACTGTCTGCCCTCTGAGGTGCTGTAATTTTGATTTGTACTTTTAGCAATGGCTTATGATAAGACTTGCCTCTCTGGATTCTTGGAATATTGTTTTTTGTTGGTGCTGTTCAATTTTTGTTCCTACTTCTACAAGATACTATAGATATTGAAGTCTTTAACCCTCCCAGTCACTTACTATCTTGTAAACACATTAAAGGAGAAGCCAAGCAAATCAGTGTCAGACTATTCTATTTCCTTAAGAACTAGAAGGTGTCTTCTAGATACATAGGGAATATTTGGAAAAAACATATTTCATTTGAATTAAAATAACACAAGGTTAGAATCTCAAGCTAAAAGTATAAGGCAACCACACAATTTCAAAACTCAAACTCTAGAGAATTTGCTGAATTTGAAAGAGTATAAGATTTAGATTTGTATGTGGTCAACTAAAATAAATAGAGAATTCTACAGCATGGCTGAAGAAAAGAGTAATCTGCATCTAATTAACAAATGTGAAAAATACCTGAAAAAACAAACTATTCAACTGCTTTTATTTTAATGCTCAAATAAAGCAATAAAATGATTAAATTGTGTTTTCTTGCAGAAAAAGGATCTTGATAGAGCTAGAAAGAGAATAAGTCATGGCAAATAGTGCTGTTAGGCTGCAGATTTTATACGGATAGCATTAGTGGACCTACGGGGATAGCATGCTGGCAGTGTAAAGAAAAAAATCTCAGGACACAGGAGAGTACAGTGAGATTTGGGGGAATTTTAGAGGTAATTCATTAGCAGTGGCAAAAATTGAAACCTATTAGAAGGTTGGGAGTTTTAGTCTCATGTACAAAATGCCAGAAAATATAAGGGTTATGTGAGGGAACTCCTGTTCAGTTAAAACATGTTTAGATGAATTTACTTTCAAGCTGTTGACATAGCCTGTTTTGTTGAACAGTTCTTCTGCTAACAGAAATTACCTCTCAAGAAAAAGAGGGGGAAGAGTCAGTCATAAAACATAAATGGATAGTTTTTGTGAAAGCTTGACGGTCATATACTTGCCAGCTGCAAAGGAAGTTGACCTGTAACTACTTTTTTTTTTTAACTAAAATGAGATCAGTAGTCTTGTTCCATGAAGTTAAAGTAATAGAAAAGTCTTTAGAGATCAGCCTCTAATCTAGAACACAGAAGTCTCATTTTCGATATATAAAGTAGCATGGAAGCCCTTCTGTATTCTATGGATATAACATAAAAGACAGGCTTAGTTTGCATAGAATATGGAAAAAAGAAAAAGAGGGTTTTTACCAGTATTAGAAGCAGGAAAATAATTCTAGATCTTATAATGGAAGTGAATCACTTAAATGTACCACTTGGTTCTGTTTCCACTAAAATTGAATAGAAGAATAAAAATTAAGAAGAAACTGTTGAACTCCCTATACTTAATTAATTAGAGGTCTTGCTGAATGGTACTGAGGAAATTGCATAGTAAAGATTTTTATTGTATGTAATTTACATACAGTGAAATATTCAGATTTTCAGTATACAGTTGGATCAGTTTTGACAAACACACATTTGTGTAACTCACACCCCAACATGGAACATTTCTGTCATCCCTGAAAGTTCCTTCATGCCCCTCCCCAGTGCTCTGGAACTTACTTCTTTTTTATTTTTTTGCTGTGTTGGGTCTTAGTTGCGGCAGGTGGGCTCTTCGTTGAGGCATGCAGGCTCTTTGTTGCAGAGCGAGCTTCTCTCTACTTGTGGCGTGTGGGTTTTCTCTCTCTACTTGTGGCGCTCAGGCTCCAGGGTGCATGGGCTCTGTAGTTTGCTGCATGTGGGCTCTCTTGCTGAGGTGCCTGAGCTCAGCAGTTGTGGCATGCGGGCTTAGTTGCCCGACCAGTGATTAAACCCGTGTCCCCTGCATTGGAAGGTGGTTTCTTTACCACTGGACCACCAGGGAAGTCCCTGGAACTTACATCTATCACTATAAATTATTTTTTGCTATTCTAAAATGTTACATAAATATAATTATACAGAATATTTTCACTCAGGATAACGTTTTAAAGATTTATCCATGTTGTGTGTATCAAAAATTTGTTCCTGGGCTTCCCCTGTGGTGCAGTGGTTGAGAGTCCGCCTGCCGATGCAGGGGAGACGGGTTTGTGCCCCAGTCCAGGAAGATCCCACATGCCGCAGAGCGGCTGGGCCTGCTGAGCCTGTGCATCGGAGCCTGTGCTCCGCAACAGGAAGGGCCACAGCAGTGAGAGACCCGCATACCACAAAAAAAAAAAAAAAAAAAAAAAAAATTGTTCGTTGTTGAACCCTCTTGCACTGTTGGTGGGAATGTAAATTGATACAGCCACTATGGAGAACAGTATGGAGGTTCCTTAAAAAACTAAAAATAGAACTACCATATGACCCAGCAATCCCACTACTGGGCATATACCATGCGAAAACCATAATTCAAAAAGAAACATGTACCACAATGTTCACTGCAGCACTATTTACAATAGCCAGGACATGGAAGCAACCTAAGTGTCCATTGACAGATGAATGGATAAAGAAGATGTGGCACATATATACAATGGAATATTAGCCATAAAAAGAAACGAAATTGAGTTATTTGTAGTGAGGTGGATGGACCTAGAGTCTGTCATACAGAATGAAGTAAGTCAGGAAGAGAAAAACAAATACCGTATGCTAACATATATATGGAATCTAAAAAATAAAAAGCTTCTGATGAACCTAGGGGTAGGACAGGAATAAAGACACAGATGTCGAGAATGGACTTGAGGACACTGGGAGGGGGAAGGGTAAGCTAGGATGAAGTGAGAGAGTAGCATTAACATATATACACTACCAAATGTAAAATCGATAAGCTAGTGGGAAGCAGCTGGGAGATCAGGGAGATCAGGGAGATCAGCTGGGTGCTTTGTGACCACCTAGAGGGGTGGAATAAGGAGGGTGGGAGGGAGATGTAAGAGGGAGGGGATATGGGGATATGTGTATACATATAGCTGATTCACTTTGTTATTGTAACATTGTAACTTTCCTTTTTATTGCTGAGCTTCCATTGTATGGAAATTCTGTACTAATTTAAAGAGATGTGATGAAGTCTTTATGGCCTGACAAAAATAGCTGACTCAATCAGGCAGAAAATTGATTGGCTTGGAAATTGAAAGAAAAGACAGAATAGTATATTTAAAAGACTGTGAAATTATTAAAATACTTCAGTAGGCAGAATTGAAAGCATACTATGGCTTGCTCTGTGCTAAGGCAGCATGAGTGCAGACAACATAGTGCATGATTCTGTATCCCTAGCAGCTCCTGGTATTAGGTCCAAGCACCTGTAGCCAGCCCTTAGCTTGTCTTTCCACAGTGTTTTTTGATCTCACTCCTGTCTTCAATTCTCCCCAGATTCCTGTGTCTTTTCCTCTAACGTTTAAACTATTAAGTCCTACCTATCGCCCCCCTTTTTTTTTAATTTTTAAAATTGTGGTAAAATATTTATAACATGAAAGTTGCCATTTTAACCATTTTTAAGTGTACAGTTTAGTGTATTTTTTGACTAAACGTTTGCCCCAGGTATTTGAAGCTTTGCAGTCTTTTTGAGCGATGCCCGCTTTTCTAGATTGAGTTGTGAGTTAAACTAAATAGACGAGCATCTTGTCAGTTCCTCAGGTAGCTGTGACTGTCTGCTTCTTTGTTTTACCTGCTGAATGCTTATTGGTGTTTGTTGTTTGATTTGGTTCAGCAAGCCATTTGTGTATGTGTGCTGAACGTCAATATTTGCCATCAATATTTGCTGAACGTCACTAATTGCTCTTATATCATTTTCAGGGTTTCTTTTACTTTCTTAGCCATTCTAGTTCATTGTTATGGTGAACGTTTAATAATATTCATATTTATTAGATAAAGGTTATTTAAAAGAGCAACTCTCGTCTGCTTTGAAGTTTTATGTTGTTCCCAAATTTTGTATGCAAAGTAGACTTTCAAATCTGCTAGTACATTTGATTCCTAGGTGTCCATGTATTTTGGCAAATTTTTCTTAGTTTCTTCCAACATTTCTCTGTTTCATCTTGAAAATGGCTAATGAACAAAACACCAATTTAATGTGGTAGGTATTATTAAGGTATCTCCATCTGCCACTTCAAGCATTATTATGACAAGCTTCTAAATGTGGGGTTGGTGCCTCAGTTCTGGAGAAGTCTCATCCATTATCTCTTTAAATATTACCTCTGCCCTGTTCTTTTCTCTGTTTCTGGGTCTCTGATTGTATATCTGTTAGACCTCACTGTATCCTCAGTGTCTGTCTTCTTTATTCTCCATCTTTTTGTTTCACTGTGCCACATTCTGGGTAATAGCTTCTAATCTGCCTTGTAGGTCATTGAATCTCATTTCATGTGCTTCTAATTTATTGTTAAACTCATCAATTGAGTTCATAATTTCAGTTATTTTTTTATTTCTAGAAATTGTTTGATTCTTTTTAAAACTGGCAGTGTTATAAAGAAGTTATAAACTATCATTGTTATAAAGAAGTTTATAGCTTCTTGTTCCCTGAAAATATTTTCAGGCTCTAAATAAAACTTCTTTAATATGGTAAACATATAGTCTAGATGTAACAGTTATAGTATTTGGGATCTTTGTGGGTTTGTCTCTGTTAGCAGTAGTTTCTTATGCTTCTCACTCATGACTAGGTGCTAGTCATTAGATTTTAAAACTTACTTGTTGGAATAATATGAGGCCTCGGATGATCCATCAGAGAGGATTTTGTATATTTCTTAAAGGTGCCTAGGGCACTATCAGTCCAGGACTCATGTAATCTAAGTTCAGCGGTTGAAGTTCCCTGGACCATTTTGGTGATGTAAATTAAACCTAAACAGCTGGTTTATTTGTTTCATCCTTACCCTAAAGGTACTTAGAGTCCCAGATTAATGTGTCTTGAGTATGGTTTAGTAAACTCTCTACTTTGTATAGGCCCAGTGCTTTGAATTTTGTTCATCTTGAAGTTTGAAGCCACCAAAGCCACAGCTCAATTTCTCACTGGGTTCTTATGCACTGCCAGATGTCCTCAAGGCAAAAGCAACTGTTTATTTACCTCTTTTGCCACTTCAGTTAGTAGTTCTTTGATATCTTATTCAGTCTGTAAGAAATTAAAAAAAAATTTTATCTAGCTATTTTAAAAGCCTTCACAATTTTGATCCAAATTTAGCTTGCCATTACTAGAAGTAGAAATCAGCATCTTCTAAATTTTTTAATTGTTTTATTTATATGTCTTCTTTTAACTCTTTGTATTCCTTGCAGACTTTTAAAAATCTTGTTGAAAACAGCGTTGATTTATTATTTAATGATCAGTTAAGTGTGAGTACATATAGATCTACCTTGTTATTTTATTAGTTTTTCTTAATTTTAAAAATTCTTTTAATTTCCTTCCTGTAGGACTAATGGAAAAAAACCTGACAACTTAAAAACCATTTTTAAATGAACACAAATCACGTTTTATGTTTCTCTTGGATCTTACCACTGACAATACCTAGTGTACTGTGTCTAGCAAATACAACAATTTAATACTGATTTATTTATTTTAGCTTTAGAATTTGTTTCTGGGGTTAGGTTTTTAATTTTGTTTTTTAATGAAACACTTATTCAATGTTTCCTGTGTACCAGGCACTGTGTTAATTGCTCTTAAATATGTTGTCTAATATAATCCTTACTGCTCAGTGGTAGATGGTATGTTATTTTTACAGAAGAGAAAGTTGGCAATCAAGTGTTTAAGCCTTTAAATGTAGCAAAGGTTTGGTAAGGGAATTTACAAGTTTGATGTGAATAGGATCCACCATTGGGAATGTATTTATATTCCCTGTCTTGTCTAGGTTGAGGATTTTTCAAGACAACCAGTTTAAACAGCATGTCTTTTCTAATTGTTGCAAAACACGTCTTAAATTTGCCTTGTATCTTTGGGTTTTTTCCTCTCGTTCCCTAAATTATTGTTGGTACTTGAACGTTCTTACTTGAAAAGTCCACAGATTGCAAAGAGAAGTAGGTGAACAGAAAAATATTATCACCTTAATTCAGCATAATTGTATTTAGCTCTGAAAACAAGGTGGCCTGTGACTAAACTGATTGGAACTTGGCAGCTGTGCCATAGTATGGATTTTATCATTCTTTATTTTTTTATATTGATAGTGCAGTAACAGATGATATTGTAAATTATTAAAGTCTAAAAGGTCTATATTAGACTATTGGATACATGATAAAATTTGAAACCCTCTTCAATCTAGCCTTAAATTTGCAGTTGATATTTTTATTGTTTGAGTAATAATAAGCCTTTAAAAAATATATATAATTAACATTTCTGTTTTTAGGACTTGTGTGTTTTTCCCCCAGTTTGCTAAAACATTTTCTTATAT
The DNA here is from genome assembly GCF_003676395.1 of Aethalodelphis obliquidens. NCBI lineage: Eukaryota > Metazoa > Chordata > Mammalia > Artiodactyla > Delphinidae > Aethalodelphis > Aethalodelphis obliquidens. Next base: position 32,034,473 of record NW_020837949.1, read on the forward strand.
TAAAAAATACATATTTTCTTTACATTTAGTAGGTAATTTTTCTGGCAGGGGAGTTTGTTATATTCACATCACTTAGTCATAAGGGTTTTGTAAATAAGGGTTTTGTAAATAAGGGTTTTGTAGATAAGGGTTTTGTAATAAGGGTTTTGTAGATAAGGGTTTTGTAAAATGATGTGGCATTTTATTTTCAATAGATGTTTTATTACCATTGATAAGACAGCACACATTAACTAATGTCCAAGGTTTTGACGTAATCATTGTGTGATTGTTAACTTGTTCAGTGTTATTGCCTATACAGAAAATACTCTGGGAAAAATGTTGCTTTCTTTATCACAATATAAATTTAGTTGTAAATGTCACTGGAACAGTTTGGTAGATTGAGGTGTAATTTTCAATTAAAATATTAACTTGTGTTCTAGTTGTAAGTAATGATATGACATATCTTTGCTCTGAAAACATAGGCTGAAGTCACAAGATTATTTTCAGAAAAAAAATTTTAAAATAACTTATTTAGAAAATATTACTAGAAATTGTTATTTTGTGATTTTCTTTTTTTTTTTTTATAAATTGCCTGTCCATATCCTATACTCATCTTTTCATTTACCTGTCTTTTCTTTATCTGCATATAGGAGCTGATCTTATCTTTGTCATCAGTTTCCCATGTATGCAAAAGGTGACAAATATCTTAGTGTTACCTTGCATATACAGGGCATAGGATTAATATTGCTATTCATATACATGGAAATCTGCTTGGTCCTTTGAAAGCACAAAATGGAGAGGATAGAGGTGAGAAAAGCTAGCTAATGAAAGCACTTGACGCTCATCTCTCAAAACACATACACAGAAGCCAAGACTGAAAAAAAACAAGAACAAAACCCTTTCAAATTCTGACTTGACTTTGTCTTACTTGTGTCTGGCACCAATGGTATATTGTGTGCTGGCTACTAAAGCTTCCACCTGGAAGAGACCCATGCCATTTCTTCTATTTAAGTATGGTCACATGGTCATATCTAACTTCAAGGGAGTAAGGAAGTGTTCACAGAAGGAGAATCAGCAATATTGGGTGGACAGCCCTCATGATTTACCACGTCACCCTAAATGTATTTTCTTCATGGCCATAATAATTGTATTTTGTTTTTACTGTATGCTTAAAGCAATAGTTAATTTTGAATTTTGGACATAAATTTATACTGAGAAAAACTGATACTTATCTCAGACTTTGCCATTCACTTTTTTTTTTTTTTTTTGCCATTCACTTTTATGTATAATTTGTTCTTACTTTGTAATATCTCTTAGAGTTATTGCAGTTTTGATATTTATCATCCCACCTTAGGGGCAACTTTAATAGCCTCCTAACTGATATTTCTAACTGCACTATTTCTGTACTTTAGTCAGTCCTATATGCTGTTACCTGTAGAACACACTTCCTTTGTCTATTAGGTGAAATCCAAAACTCTCCATAGTTTGATCCCACCTATTTCTGCTACTCCCTTATATCTAACTTTTATTTTATTTATACAATTTCAGCGATGTTCCTCAGGTACATAATCATTCCTGCCTCTATGTTTTAGCTTTTGTTATTCTTCAATTTGGAATGTCCTCTCCTCCCCTTATTGTGCATTCACATTATGCCTTCGAGGGCCAGATTAATAGTCTGTTAAGCTTCCCTATGTTATTACAACCCACAAGAGTGCTTTTTGTTCATAAGCTATGACTTTGGGTGGGTGATTATCTTGTTTAGCACATTTTTATACACGTCGTGTGTTGTTCTCTTTGTTCTCTCATTGTTTAATGTATGAAAGTCTTGATTTTACTGTAAGCCACTTGATTACCATGGCACCATATGTATTTTTCAGCTCCTTCACAATTCTTTCATGTGGTATTTGTCAAGTTTTTTTGTTTGTTTTTGTTAGTATTAGTTTTTTTTTTGAATTTTTGAATTTTATTTTATTTTTTTATACAGCAGGTTCTTATTAGTCATCAATTTTATACACACCAGTGTATACATGTCAATCCCAATCACCCAATTCATCATGTCAAGTTTTTTATTGAATTTAATATATTTGATATAGAATGATCATTTATCTGTTTATAAAACTTAACTGAAACATATCATTTGTGAAGTAATTAATATATTAATCCACTTATACCACAGAAAGTATGAAGCATGACTTAGAGCCTGAAAATCTGGGTCCAAATACTATCTCGATGACTTATCAAAGCTAATATGACTATTAAGTCTTTTTAAAATCTTTGAGGCTCAGTTTCTTCTCTCATTGAGAGATATGATATCTGGCTAACTAGCAGGATGACTATGAGAATTAAAACAAGATAATGAATATGAAAGTACTTAACATGCTGCCATTTGATAGTTCTGGTGCTTACCAAATGTTACATTTACTTAAATTGGGAATGTTTCCTGTGCTGTGTTATGAGCGCCATAAATTCTAAAGTGTTTCTGATTGCTTTATAAACTAAATAAGTATAGGTACTATTTTTCTTTAAACATTTATTATCATTTTAATAAAATACACATAAATGCATGAGTTTATTCTTATCTGTTATGACTGAACATTAAACTGATTATGTATTTCAATAGGAAAAAAATCTGGATTATTATTGTGGTGGGTCAGGAATAAATGAGAGTTGGGGATGTGGAAAGGATGGATATAAACTACCTTTCTTGTAGCTTAGCAAGAAAGAGAGAAGAGATATAGGATGCTGTCTAAATGGGAATGTCGAGTACATTACTGACTTTAACAGTTAGTCTTTTAACTCTGTTCTGTTAAAAGAATGAATTTTTTAAAGTTAATCTGGAGTTTGCCTAACACTTCTCAAAAAGATTACCCAGGTAGTGAATATAATTATTTCAATTGCTTTGTGATTAGGAATTATAATCCATCCTCTTCAGAAGTCTCTCTTTGAACTTTGGAATTGATTATGTTTAGATCACCAGAAACATTTTCACAAAAAAATTAATTTGAAATAAAACCCAACCATATTTCATGTTTTATGATACATATTTTTTTCACATATTAGCATCTCTGAAATTAGTATTCTTCCTAAAATTGATGATATCTTAGATCCAATGAAATATAGTAATTTGTTACTTACGTATTTTAGTAGTTTTATCTTAGTTTGTACTTTCTGTATCCAGGAATGTCCAGTGATATTAGAGGTCCTGGGAAAAGTGAATAGTGTAAAAATAACATTAAAAATTTTCTCTCATGATTTCATAGCTTTCAAAAATTAAAATTTTTTTCTTTCTTAAATATACACTATTTCAGCATTTTCCCACCAGAATAAGTTACTTTCTATATATTAATGGTCTGTGCTAAAGAATTTTAGGAGAAGGATGATTCCTGATGCAAGTGAAGCATCAGATATAAAGAATTAATATATTTTTTCATTATACTACCTTGTATACAAATATAGATGATGTTTTCATTAATAGGAAGCATAGTGCTACAATTATATTTCCTTTTGGACAATTTTCCCACATTCCAGTGTTATAGCAATAACTTCATGAATATAGAGAAGTGAATCCATTCTTGCTGGGAAAGCTTAATATCTCCTCTTAATATGTCTCTGTGGAATTGTGCAATTATAAGGACCTTTATTTAGTCAAAAATTTACTGGATCTTAGAACCCTTTTCCTCAAGATCCCAGCGGGCTGAAGACTTGGAGAGGGAGAGCTTGAGGTGGATCAAGTGCGATGTTAGAGGGAAGCAATTAGCTCCTGTGTTGTTGCCTCTTAGGAGTCCAACCCCTCTGGGAAAACCTGCCCCAGGCCGCCTCCAGAGATCTTTAAGATGGCAGAGGAGTAAGATGTGGGGATCACCTTGCTTCCCACAGATACATCAGAAATACATCTACATGTGGAACAACTCCTACAGAATACCTGCTGAATGCTGGCAGAAGACCTCAGAATTCCCAAAAGTGTGGCTGACAGGGTCTCGGTGCCCTGGCCGGGTGTCAGGCCTGTGCCTCTGAGGTGGGAGAGTTGAGTTCAGGAGATTGGTCCACCAGAGACCTCCTGGCTACACGTAATATCAAATGGCGAAAGCTCTCCCAGAGATCTCCATCTCAAAGCTAAGACCCAGCTCCACTCAATGACCAGCAAGCTACAGTGCTGGAAACCCTGTGCGAAACAACTAGCAAGACAGGAACACAACCCCACCCATTAGCAGAGAGGCTGCCTAAAATCATAATAAGGTCACAGACACCCCAAAACACACCACTGGACATGGTCCTGCCCACCACAAAGACAAGATCCAGCCTCATCCACCAGAACACAGGCACTAGTCCCCTCTACCAGGAAGCCTACACAACCCACTGAACCAACCTTAGCCACTGGGGGCAGACACCAAAAACAATGGGAACTAAGAACCTGCAGCCTGCAAACAGGAGACCCCAAACACAGTAAGTTAAGCAAAATGAGAAGACAGAGGAACACACATCAGATGAAGGAGCAAGGTAAAAACCCACCAGACCAAACAAATCTAGGAAATAGCAAGTCTACCTGAAAAAGAATTCAGAGTAATGATAGTAAACATGATCCAAAATCTTGGAAATAGAATGGAGAAAATACAAGAAACGTTTAACAAGGACCTAGAAGAACTAAAGAGCAAACAAACAATGATGAACAACACAATAAATGAAATTAAAAATTCTCTAGAAAGAATCAATAGCAGAATAACTGAGGCAAAAGAACAGATAAGTGACCTGGAAGATAAAATAGTAGAAATAACTACCACAGACCAAAATGAAGAAAAAAGAATGAAAGGAATTAAGGACAATCTCAGAGACCTCTGGGACAACATTAAATGCACCAACATTCGAATTATAGGGGTCCCAGAAGCAGAAGAGAAAAAGAAAGGGACTGAGAAAATATTTGAAGGGATTATAGTTGAAAACTTCCCTAATATGGGAAAGGAAATAGTCATTCAGGTCCAGGAAGTGCAGAGAGTCCCATACAGGATAAATCCAAGGAGAAACACACCAAGACACATTTTTATTTTTAAAAAAATTTTATGTATTTTTGGCTGCATTCAGTCTTCATTGATGCTCGCGGGCTTTCCCTAGTTGTGGTGAGTGGGGGCTACTCCTCGTTGCAGTGCGTGGGTTTCTCACTGCGGTGGTTTCTCTTGTTCCAGAGCACAGGCTCTAGGTGCGCGGGCTTCAGTAGTTGTGGCAGGCAGGCTGAGTAGTTGTGGCTTGTGGTCTCTAGAGCACAGGCTCAGTAGTTGTGGCACATGGGCTTAGTTGCTCCGTGGCATATGGGATCTTCCTGGACCAGGGATGGAACTCATGTCCTCTGCATTGGCAGGCAGATTCTTATCCACTGCGCCACCAGGCAAGTCCCACTACTATTTTTAATTTTAGCCATTTTATTAGGTGTGTGGTGATATCTTACTGTGGTGTTAATTTTCATTTCTCTTTAATTTTTGTTAACATGGTTAATGATGTTGAACAACTTTTCATGTGCTTATTTGCCATATATCCTCTTTGGTGAAGTATCTTTTCCTGTCTTTGGTGAAGTATCTTGCCCAGTCTCTGTTTGGATTGTTTGTTTGTTGACTAATAAATTATGAGAGTTCTTTGTATATTCTAGATACAAGGCGTGTCTTTTCATACTTTTCAGAGTCTTTGGAGGAGCAGAAGTTTTTAATTTTGATAAGGTCTCTCTCCTCTGTATTTAACTTATATGTTTAACCTGGCCTGCTCTATCGCACTTTTTCCCTTGGTGCAAAAACTGTATCACAGTGCATCGAACTCTAGAACTACATCTACCTTGAAGCATGTTTCTTTTCCTCTTGTTATATCAGCTAATGATGCCACAGTCTAGCACAAAACAGACACCTGAGCGCCTCTAATCCTCTACTTTCTCCTTTAACCACCCACCCAAATCCTGTCTATTCTTACTAAACATTTCTCAAGTTCACTCTATATCATATTTTTATTCTTAGTGCTCTTGTCTTGATTCAGATCCTTATTATTTCTTGTCAGGATCATTGCACTGAGCTCCTCATTATACTCCTGGCTTCCAGTTTTGCCTATCATAAAGCAAGAGAATTCTTGCTTCCATATTGCTATAGAATGATCTATCCAAAATGCAGCCCAATCATGTTATTCCCCTGCTCAAAAAAATCCTTAAACATCCTTAAATACCTTACCATCATCTCCAGAGTAAGTTTAAATTTTTTAACATGAGGTACACACCTTATCTCTCACTGCTCCCTCACACCCAGACATTAGCTCCAACCAATCTAATTTATTGCAGTTTCTTTCTCTTTTTTTAACATCTTTATTGGACTATAATTGCTTTACAATAATGTGTTAGTTTCTGCTTTATAACAAAGTGAATCAGCTATACATACACATATATCCCCATATCTCCTCCCTCTTGCGTCTCCATCCCACCCTCCCTATCACACCCTCTAGGTGGTCACAAAGCACTGAGCTGATCTCCCTGTGCTATCTGTTTTACATTTGGTAGGATATATAAGTCCATGCCACTCTCTCACTTCGTCCCAGCTTACCCATCCCCCTCCCCATGTCCTCAAGTACATTTTCTATGTCTGCGTCTTTATTCCTGTCCTGCCCCAGGTTCTTCCAAACCTTTTTCTTTTTTCTTTCTTTCTTTCTTTTTTTTTTTTTTGCGGTACACGAGCCTCTCACTGTTGTGGCCTATCCCGTTGCGGAGCACAGGCTCCGGATGCACAGGCTCAGCGGCCATGGCTCACGGGCCCAGCGGCTCCGTGGCATGTGGGATCTTCCCGGACCGGGGCACGAACCCGTGTCCCCTGCATCGGCAGGTGGACTCTCAACCACTGCGCCACCAGGGAAGCACATTTTTTTTTCTTTTCTTGATTCCATATATATGCATTACATTTATCCATTCATCTCTTGATAGACACTAAGGTTGTTTCCAATCCTGGCTATTTTAAATAGAGCTTCAATGAACATTGTGGTGCATGACTCTTTTTGAATTATGGTTTCCTCAGGTTATATGCCCAGTGGTGGGACTGCTGGGTCGTGTGGTACTGCTATTTTTAAGGACACATATTAATCAAACTATCAAAATTTAAATACAAAGAAAAAATATTAAAAGCAACAAGGGAAAAACAACAAATAACATACAAGGGAATCCCCAGAAGGTTAACAGCTGATCTTTCAGCAGAAACTCTGCAGGCCAGAAGGGAGTGGCAGCACACATTTAAAGTGATGAAAGGGAAAAACCTACAACCAAGATTATCCTACCCAGCAAGGATCTCATTCATTTTCGACGGAAAAATTAAAACCTTTACAGACAAGCAAAAGCTAAGAGAATTCAGCACCACCAAGCCAGCTTTACAACAAATGCTAAAGGAACTTCTCTAGGCAGGAAACACAAGAGAAGGAAAAGACCTACAATAACAAACCCAAAACAATTAAGAAAATGGTAATAGGAACATATATATCAATAATTACCTTAAATGTAAATGGATTAAATGCTCCCACCAAAAGACACGGACTGGCTGAATGGACATAAAAACACGAGCCGTATATATGCTGTCTACAAGAGACCCACTTCAGACCTAGGGACACATGCAGACTGAAAGTGAGGGGATGAAAAAAGATATTCTATGCAAATGGAAATCAAAAGAAAGCTGGAGAAGCAATTCTGATATCAGAAAAAATAGACTTTAAAATAAAGACTATTACAAGAGACAGAAAAGGACACTACATAATGATCAAGGGATCAATCCAAAAAGAAGATATAACAATTGTAAATATTTATGCACCCAACATAGGAGCACCTCAATACATAAGGCAAATGCTAACAGCCATAAAAGGGGAAATCAACAGTAACAAAATCATAGTAGGGGACTTAACACCCAACTTTTACCAGTGGACAGATCAGCCAAAATGAAAATAAGGAAACATAAGCTTTAAATGATACATTAAACAAGATGGACTTAATTGATATTTATAGGACATTCCATCCGAAAACAACAGAATACACTTTCTTCTCAAGTGCTCATGGAACATTCTCCAAGATAGATCATACCTACATCACAAATCAAGCCTTGGTAATTTTAAGAAAACTGAAATCGTATCAAGTATTTTTTCCGACCACAACCATATGAGACTAGATATTAATTACAGGAAAAATTCTGTAAAAAATACAAACACGTGGAGGCTAAACAATACACTACTTAATAATGAAGATCACTGAAGAAATCAAACAGGAAATCAAAAATACTTAGAAACAAATGACGATGACCCCAAACCAATGGGATACAGCAAAAGCAGTTCTAAGAGGGAAGTTTATAGCAATACAATCCTACCTCAAGAAACAAGAAACATCTCAAATAAACAGCCTAACCTTACACCTAAAGCAATCAGAGAAAGAAGAACAAAGAAAACCCCAAAGTTAGCAGAAGGAAAGAAATCATAAAGATCAGATCAGAAATAAGGAAAAAGAAATGAAGGAAACAATACTAAATATCAATAAAACTAAAAGCTGGTTCTTTGAGAAGATAAACAAAATTGATAAACCTTTAACCAGACTCACCAAGAGAAAAAGGGAGAATATTCAAATCCATATAATTAAAAATGAAAAACTGACACTGCAGAAATACAAAGATCATGAGAGATTACTATAAGCAACTCTATGCCAATAAAATGGACAACCTGGAAGAAATGGACAAATTCTTAGAAAAGCACAAACTTCTGAGACTGAACCAGGAAGAGAGAGAAAATATGAACAGACCTATCACAAGTAATGAAATTGAAACTGGGATTAAAAATCTTCCAACGAACAAAGGCCCAGGACCAGATGGCTTCACAGGCAAATTCTATCAAAGATTTAGAGAAGAGCTAACACCTATCCTTCTCAAACTCTTCCAAAATATAGCAGAGGGAGGAACACTCCCAAACTCTTTCTATGAGGCCACCATCACCCTATATCAAAACCAGACAAAGATGTCACAGAAATGAAAACTACAGGCAAATATCACTGATGAACATAGATGCAAAAACCCTCAACAAAATACTAGCAAACAGAATCCAACAGCACATTAAAAGGATCATACA